>NW_027286070.1:69935390-70172890 GCF_022747635.1 Hetaerina americana
GGTCACGGGAGCAGAAGCTCCTCCGGCCGACTCTTAGCCCAGCCACGCCCAGGCACGTGCGTGGACAGGCATCATTGGAAATCCTCCTCGCCCTCTCACCTCCCCCACCCCTCCGAGCACCACGCCCCGATCCCTCTCCACGGTGCCCTCCATCGCGCTTGCCCCCATACCCTTTCTGGTGTCCCAAGCAAATGTAAACACGTGCAGGATAAGATGATAAAGGCGATGCGGCGTCAAAACTGGTGGCCAGGGTTACTTCAGAAGGAGGTCTTTGTCCCTGTGGGGATCATCCAATGTAAACCACCAGGAAGTATCCCATGTCTACAAGACGTTAGATGCTGGAAGAAAGGTATGAGTGAAAGAGGAGTCAGCAGAGGAACTCTCTCTCTCTCCTCTATTAGAGGGGGGCTATCACTGTGTCTAATGAACTTTCATTGTTAACCAACCTTTAACGGAAGTACAATTTTTCGGAAGAATATGTAGCACACATAACTGAAGGTAGAAACTAAAACATATTGGTCAATTATGAGGAGAATATGTAAGCTAAAGTCTTGAATTTATTGCCCTCAGAGTTCACCTAAAGTTTGGATAGGGTGAACTCCTTGACAGCTGTGTTCAAGGTCCAAAGTTAAATAGGTTGATTATAAAAACCTCTCGTGACGAATGGATTTTCATGAATGGGTAGTTTGGTGGCATAGGCCGCCGAAATCCTCCTCAGATTAAGATAAAACACATTTTAAAAATTCGCTTAAGTCACGAAAATAATATCTGTGATAATACATGGGAACAAATTATATATAAACGCATTAATAATATTTTGTTGCGTAAATTAAGTCAATATTTCAAAACGGCCCCTTGATAAAGAATAAAGAACAAATTTTTTGAATATTTTGCCTAAGAAATCAAATTCTAATCTGGGAATGTCCTTCCCTATTTCGATTCAAGTGGGGATGATGATACTCAAATAATTCAAGATACATTTACAAGCTAGTTATTGCAATGTTCATGTGTCGTAAGTTCAATGAACAAGCAGTCGAATAGAATATTAAATATCTTTTGGCTAAGGATCACTCTCTATGCTCCTGGTTATGGGAAAATCAAATTTTTCTGTTACACCGAATACAATTGATAACTTGAAGACTTGACTCTTTTAAACAAACCCTGCTAAGGAAACATGAAGGGACATTAGACATCAGTCAAAGCTTGATTATCAGATTTCATCTTATCCAACATGTAATACGTAAGTGCCCTCTGTATAATACGCAAATCATCATAACTATGTTTTTAGATCATAACCTAAGATTAACCGAAGGAAATATCTAGGATAACATATTATCTTGACATTTTATTCTCTATTCACCTTCGATTTTGCATTTTTTTATGTTCAACATGGTATTCGGAAATAAATTCAAATGGGACGACTGTAATGCTACAATTATAATAACAAAACTTCGACTTGATTGAGACTCGACAATTGTTTCTCACACCTAACCCTCGTCATTTGCATGCATCGATAAATCAGCAATCAAAATAATAAAGGCTGTAGAAATATTTACGATGATTTTAGGAAAATATGAGATAAAATACATTTAAAAATAATAATAATAATAATATTAATAAAATGATGCTAAATTGGAGAAAAATTGGGTAGAATGTGAAAAGATTAATATGTAAATTTGTGGAAAAAGTGTAAGGATTGTGAACTGCTATGCTCAACGAAGAAACTCACTGCCCAGGATACACTCACACAGGAAGGGGTGTGGGGTTTGGAAAAACATGAGAAAACTATTGAGGTAAGACTAATGTGCGGATGCCTAATAGCAGCTAACGGGTGGTACATGTGATGAGAATACAAAGGAAAATTATATGTTATATTTCAAATACATTGCTGAAATATATATACGCATATATATGTGTATACATAAAGAAACAATATAGTATTTGAAGAAAAAATATATTAAACTTAAAAAAATATTAACAATAATGTGAACCATAAATTGTAAATTTCTTAAAATAAAATCAAATTTGAAAGAAATTCAAACAGTAATCATAAAAACACGATAAATGAATAATAACTATCGATGATAAGAACAGAAGTTCCAAAAAATTAATTTATGATCATATTCACATGGATTTAGAGACAGTGGAGGGGGGGGGGTCACAGCATCCATATTTTTTTTTCAATTTCCCTCTCCTTCCAAAACTGAAGACTCGCCACAAAACTTAATAGATGAAGTCAAAGGTCAAATTGAAGTGTCCAAGCGTGAGTGTCTGGGTCATATGGACGCTCATCTGCCTTCCCCCCCACCCCACCACCACCAGCCATATCCCTCCCCGCATTCCTCAATGTCCTCCGGACCCAAAAACGTCATGTGCGACCCGCAAGTAGTTATGACGCCGCACATTGAAATCCGTCGGTCACACGAACGATCGCATGGCGAGCGACGGAATGACGACTCGAAAAAATGAAAAAACATCGTGAATGAGAAGGAAGGCGGCGTATAGAGAGATGCAATTGAAGGTGGGAGGAGGAAGCGGGGGGACAATGGGATCGAATGAAAAGGACCGGGAAAGAAAGAACAGTGGGGTGAGTGGCATGGGATGTCGAGAGGGGGATGGGGATGTGTAGGGAGTGGGAAGGGGAGAGGGAGGGGAGAAATAATGGGACGGAGGGAGGGAGAAGGAGGGAACGGAAGAGAGGAGAGGGGAGCAATTCCCAGGAGCCACATCCGTTGTCCTCCCCCCCCCCCTTGTACTCCCTCCTTCGCATCCACGAGTTCTCTCGCATCACTTTCTCATTCTTTCTTCAAATATCAACGAATAATATCGTACGCATGCGCCTTTAAATCGCCTACTTACTCATTCATAATAATTGTACACATATACAATCTGTGTTGCGAAATGCCAGGTTAGAATAAACATTTCCAAAGAGCATTATGGGCTTGATAACAGAGTTGCTTCGGAAAAATACACAAAAATAACGGTAAATTCTTTAATAGGGAGTGTTTTGAAGTATGATCCTGTAAACTCGTGTAATATGGGAAAAGTATCGGTGTAGATTAACGACTTTTAGAACTATAGGTAAGGGGAAGTATAAAGAAATAATAAAGATAGATATGGAAGAGAAACGAAGAGACTTTACGTGTGTTGGGGGTAGAGAGGAGGTTGCTATTTAATTAAATAATATGATGTAGTTACATTGAAACCCGTTGCATTAATAAATTTTATTTTGGTGAAAATTGCCAATTTTTAATTAATTATGGCATTCCACCATATCACGCCTGGAACGCCTCTCTTTTTAATAGGAAGTTGCAAGGTGTAATTCAAAGGATGAATTGGAATTCTACAAAAAAGTAAGGCAGTTGAAGGCTGTGCTGGACGGGAGGCTGCTGGGTGAGCCCGAAGGAGGAGGAGAATATGGCGGCGTGTAAGTGGTGAGGAGTACGAGGAAATAAGGAAGATCATTTCGTGAAAGGTGAAGTTAAGGCTTTCATGGAGTCCACGACCAAACGTGGATGATGGTTGAAAGAAACCTGCCTCTAATCGGTAGAATGGCTGTGATGATGATTTATTCGTTGGTCTATGTATTATGATTGTCTTAGTGGTCCCCCGTGATTGGACTATCCATTGAAGATCACAAGAAAAGTTTTCTGAAAGGTAGTTTTGTTTAGTTTTCCTCAGATGCCGATATGCGTATGCTTCAACACTTACATGTTGCATTAGCCATTCATTAGAGATGCACACACCTACTTATACCTATTATATCTCAACCGTAGAAATCGAGTTTTTGAAATAGGTGCCCGTATTCCATTGATCATTGCAACGACATTTTGCATTTAACGGAAAAAGTCTATGAAAAATAGTACTTATCACAATCATTAAATTTCCGACAGCCATAAGGGCACCACATCCTTCTAAAGATACTTTGGATATTTAACTTCGATAAATATAAACTTTTGTGAATTTTCCCCGAGCAATGAATTGAATTAAAACTCAAATAAAAACTGTAAAGATTATTCTGGCCGGATTAATGCCTATTAATCGTCTCGTTTTAATTACATGCGTCTGAAGTTAAATGTCTCCATGTACAAAAACCGGCAGAACTTTGACCTTCATTGTCGTAAGATCTGGGTCATCCTAACATTATGCCATTCAGATGCATCTATATTTCCCTAAGACCGGGCTGCTTTCAGGAGTCGGGGATGTCTACTTCATCCGCACTCCCTACGGGTCCATGCACACTTAATCTACACCTCCTAATCCCCGAAAGGATGAGCCCACTTCCTCACCTCGCTGCGCCGCTAAGTGATGGCAACAATTATTACTATTTTAAATATGGATGCCTAATGCAAAGATTACGGCATTTTAATGAATAATCCTTAGGAATTGACTCAAAAACGATTTTAGCAGTTTCAAATTCGACTTATGGCTTTAAATTTTACACCTGATTTTCGAATTAGTCTTGAGAATGAGAGGACAGTTTTCAATCTTCGGGGGGGTCGAAAGGTTGGCCGAAACATTCAACAGAATTACTCACTGACAGTGGCGATGATGACATTTAAAACTGATAATGTTTCTTCTGCTCGTGGTCAATGGGATATACATTGTTTATCATGAAAGTAATGCTTATGATTTTATTGTGCCACGGCTATCCATTGCAGCGCGGTAAAACCGGTCGGGAAATGAGGTGGGGGTCTGTCCTTTCAACGCAGCCGGTCGCCAGTTTGCTCCGAGCAGTCTGAGCGGAAAGACCTGCCTACGCGTGAAGTGTGTGTTTCGACTTTGTAACACGGCACGATGGAGCGTTCGCTTGAACAGCGATGCGCCATTAAGTTTTGCGAGCAGCTTGGAAAGAATGCAACCGAATCATTCCAGAGAGACCTTCCAGGACGACTTCGGTTAGGTTTGATTCAAAATGAGCCAAACTCACTCTTAACTCTGTCGTAACCCGAGACATAGGCTGGATGTTCAATTACGACCCAGAATCGAAAAAGGCAGAGCCGCGAGTGGCAAACAAAATCATCCCCCCGCCCCAATAAAGCGCGAATGAGCAATTCTCGAATCGAAACGATGCTCGTTGTCTTCTTTGACGCCCGAGAAATCGTCCATTATGAGTTTGTACCGCAGGGAAAAACTATCAACTCAGCCTTTTACCTGGAAGTACTCAAAACATTGAAACGCTGGGTCGCGTGCGTGAGGGCTGACATCAAGACACGCTCAACTCCACAATTAAAATGCTCCCAGCCACACGTCCTTCATAGTTACCATCTTACTGGCCCGGAGTGCCACCGCGGTGGTCCCCCAGGATCCTTACAGTCCCGACTTGGCATCGTGTGACTTTTTTTGTTTCCCCGACCGAAGAGCGTGCTTCAAGAAAAGCACTGGTAGGCCGTGGAAAAAACCCCATAGCACGTTACCACGTTCCTGAGAGACATTCCCGTCGACAGGGTTTCAGGGTGCCTTCTTCCAGGCGTAGTAGACACGTCTCCGCAAGTGTATTGATGCAGGGAAAGAGTATTTTGAAGAATTTTAAGAATTTGTACAAGTCTGATCAATAAATCTATTTTCTCAGAGAATGTGCAGTACTTTTATAGTGGCCCTTTTAAAATTATAATTTTTAAAAAGAAATATCAGTAAATAGCCACAATTTTAAATATGCGCTCTTTTCACTCATTTTCCCAGGATTAAAATGGAAACTCATCCTGTTACTGTCTTAAAAAGAGATGTTTATTACGAATACTTTCAGTCATTTTTACAGAAATATTGGTTGCATAATGACCTTAAATGGTACACACCTATAGCGACATCCTTTAGCACTTAATTGTTTTGCTCTACAATTCCAGTGAACAGGGAGACTGGAAATGAGGGCAAATGCGACTCAAACGAGAGCAGGCAGTGAGGAAGGTGGGAGGGATGACGGCATAGAGAGCGTATTCGGCGACATGACTGAAGCATTCGACGACTCTGATGCATGCTTGGCGGATTGCTTGCGAAGGTCGGTGAAATCGATGAAAAGATGGAAAGGTGTGCGAATGCTGGCAGATCGGCTGTTGATATATACAAAGGAATGAATGCTTACCCTGGAGTGTTAGACATGTCAGCCTTCAAATGCGCTCCTTCCTATAACATTGCGTGGAAGTGAAACTTCTGGTTCGCCAAGATATATGTAAATGTCGTGTTGAGTGTGTATGGGACACTCAAGGAGTCATTGCGTCAAAGAATGAGACATAGGGCGAAGAATGTGAGAGATGTCAACCAAGTGGATTTGAAGCATCGGTAATTGACTGGTACGAAAGAAGTGTGCGGCGTGGATTTAGTCACGGTGAGAGTGGGAGTCAGAGCTAACCACATTGTAAGTTCAAGCGTGATACCGTGAGTGAATGCGACAGGGATGAAACAAGTACGGGACAAGGCGGGACAGGCCAGGACATGGCGGTGTGAAAGAAATTAAAAAAAGGAAGTTTCTTCCTCTTTTTAATTTCTTAAAGGAGCTTCAACTGAGGATTTTTAGACTCTGCCTGTTCCGAGACGGAGTGTGACACATGTAGTTGCAGTTGAGGGAAATACGTTCAATGTTGCAAAGTCAAACAACAGCCTCGGACTGGGCTAGTTCGTTGAGGCGGAAATAACTACAACACAAAGGTTACCTTGATTCATATAATCTGTGCCACAGATGAGAAAACCTCCTGTTCCGTATATCTTCTCCAAGTTCCGCGCGTCACTCCAATTTAAGTTTGACCGTAATCGGAGGGAAATCCGGTTTATTACACAATTAAAGAAACGAGACACGTCAGAAGAGGGCAAATGATAAAACACGACCCGGTCACTTATTTCCTTTGTTCAGCGTGGATGTGGAACAAGTTGATATCTAGTCATATCAAGAGAATGAGGCAAAAATTACGTAATGGATTTTCATGCAAATAAATATCTTTTCGGCCACATGGACGAAATGGCGTGGCGCGAAAAATTTATTATCAATATAACACCACATTTACACCTTTTTATAAAACTCATGAAAATGATTTCCATCTGCACGAACGTATGAGCAAGATACGAGCTTAATTCAGTCATTCATCCAAGGGGTTGCAATCATTGCTTGAGCGTATTAGAAAACCATTGTGATAGGTACGGGATGAGAATCAATGTAAACAAACAAAAACCAAGCCAGATTGAAAAATTAAAATAAAGTTAGAGAGATTAAGTGTAGAAAAGATAGATTTAAGATGTCATTTTCCACACGAACGATAAGGGATGAGTATAAGTTGTCCGACCGCGTTGGGAGGGAAAAATGTTTTATGTCAACAGTAGTCTGGTGTGTAATCATCCCGTACCACACTCCTTAGCCGTGGTTTGCAGGTTACCATGTGGTGTGCAGGACAAGTTAACTAACATGGAAGTGTTTTGAATTAATTTGATCAAAGTAGTAGGGATATTAGATGAATGACTACGTTTAGCAAGGATGTTTCACCAGAAGGATGGAGTTGATGACAGGGAAGTTGAGTAATGATGTTAAGAAAGTTAATTGCATTGATACGAAGTGCGGTTTTGTACGGCTGAGAAATATGGTTGTTGAAGTAGAATGGTAGGCTTCGATTGGAAGCCTTTCAGATGTGGATGGGGGTAAGGAATAAATAGATAAATATAATAGATAACAGATGGGAATGAAAACCAATGAAAATAGATGCAAATAATTTTAATTTTGGATGGAATGCTGACAGATGAGAGAACGTTAGGCATGTGAGGGGGGAGAGGTAAGATAGGCGGGGCATATTGGGCAGAATGCTGGGAGGTAGAAATGATACGGAATCGAAGAAGGTTTACTGTATTGTGAGGAAACAAGTTTTGTCTTGTTATGGCAAGCTAGGAAATTCTCAGTTTATTTCCATCCGAATCCTACCTTTAAAAGTAGAATACCACTTCTTTTTATAGATTTTACAAAAAGAGATAGTGACTAACCATTATTTCCGTATCCATATCATATGAATCAATATAAATAACTTTGTAGCACTGAAATTATCCTCGAAATATTGATAAAAAATAGCTGAGAGCATGGAATTAAATTATTTCCGCTCAAAACCATTGCAGTGTCCTCAAAAGTGAACAGAAGCACAAATCCTTCAGCTTCGTCACTTGGGGTATTAATTTGGATTTACCATGCATTCCAAAGATAATTCTAGGCTCTACCAATGCCCACACCTTTTCTCCTCACACTTTGGCCCACGCACAAAATCTCAACCTAGTAAAACCGAGTATCCATACGGTAGCTGAAGAACGGAGAGACGTGCTGAGCGCAGTGGTTTCCTTCATCTCCTCCTATTATCTCCGGAAAGTGAAGGCATCGACACATGCACTTCTCGATGGGGAAAAGGGAAATTTTATTTGAGTAAAAAGCACTTAATGCACTTATTTTCAGCACTGAGCGTGGTATGCCCCGGGTCATAAATAACTAATATTTAATGAAGATGCGTGTAGTTAGAAGAAAAACAGTAACAATGGGTTTAATGTTTGAGTAGACCATTGATTTTCGTGCCATTGACAAGTTGCCACCATAGTCAAATTGTAAGATAACTTCAGTGGAGTTTTTTGTGTTTTACCCAAATATATGACGTACACGTACTTTACTGTGCATTAGATTTTGTCAAAATTGTTATTTCAACATTTCTTGAAACAACTAGCCATATAAATCATTAAAGGAGGATGGTAACACGTACGTTCATAGCAAAATGCTTTGTCAACAAAGAATCCAATAAAGGATCCGCCCTAGATTTTTTGGAGTGGCCCTCTCTCTCTCTCGGGCCAAAAGCAGTCGCTGCATAGTAAATATGCAGGGAAACCCACGCTGGTAGCGCTTTCCTGCATTGCTTGGTATGCCATTATGCCATAATAACTTTCTTTTAGTGTTTGAACTCGGAAAATTCTCAAATCACAAAAAGCATGATTATAATTTTCGCAAATTTCATTTTGAACACCTGTATTGAAGATACTACCGATAGCTATCTTTTATTTCAAATTTTCACCATTCGATAATGATTTATTACATCGATAACAGGTTTCAGCATTTTTATCCAGAGCTTGTAAAATGGATGCTCATAATATTTTTTTATAAATATAGAACGTTTTTACATCAATTAGTTCTTACTACGATTTAATAATTATCGAATGTTTTTAATAACTTAATTATTTTAATCACCAATGGAATTGTTCAATCTTGAAATATTTTCAGACTTGGACTAGAAAAGAATAGGGTTATTACATTCATCCATCGAAATAAGGACCTGCGCAAAAACCGCTTTCATCGATTCAATCAAATGGCTAACACATTAAAATGTGAATCCTGAGTGAAAAAGGAAATAAGAAAGCAATCCAGAGAGCCTACGTCGATTATTTTTCCAATATTGGCAGACAAACATACGTGACATATTACAAACTTTCACATAGATGATGTCCAATCTGAAAAACGAAGCAACTGCCTTTTACGCCTTAGATGACTAATGATCTCACAGAGTTGACTGCCTAAATCGGTTCGAAACGTCGAGCGCCAAGAACGGCACCCGGCATTTATAGTCCGTGAGGGGACATCGGAGCAAACGCCATTTACGAAAAACTTCGCGCTCTACGACGCCGCATCCAATCAAGAGACGTAGGGGGGCGCCACAGTCGTCGCAGCGAGCGATCACCCTCACTCGTCCACTTCCCCACTCGAAGCACACGGATTGTAGTACCGGGTCATCGGTCTCGCTTTCCTCTGGGCCGCGGGCGACACAAGTCATCCCGAGGGAATTGGCCGAGGGCAAGGAAGAAGGCGAAGGGGTGAGATGCGATCCTAGGCACTCACCGGAATCTCGTCTCGGGCCGTCGCGTCTCCTCCCTCCCGTCTCTGGAGCGCCCTCTTGCTCCTTCTGGCGGCGGGCGATGTGGCGCTGGATGAGGTGGTGCTGGAGGAGGGGAGAAGGTCGCAGGGGGTGCTCATTGCCGCCCTCCGTCCTTCAGGCGGACCCCCACCCACCGACACGTGGAGCGGCGCACAGATGCGCTGCCGCCGGAGGCCGTTGCAGGCAGGCGACGCGCCCTCTCTCGTACGTGACGCCGACCTAGAAATCGAAAGGGGCGACGAGAAAAAAGGAGAGTATAATAATCTTCAATATTTGTACTCGGAGGAAGAAATCTAGGGAAGCGGGGGAGGGGGGGGGATCTCTATAAAGAGATCAGAGATGCCACTTCTCCTCCCCCAAACTGACACATTCATTCAGATTTCGCATGACCTCGAGGGAAGGTTAGTATCCTAGCAAAATGCTGCAATGGCCTCGGAGATATTTCTAGCGGGCAAACATGAACGAACGATAGGGAACGAAAGAACGGAAAGTGGTGCTCAATCAAGGAACCTGAAAATTGATCTGCATGTTGGAGTACAAAAAGGGTCCCAAACGCTGCCAAATGGCACGGGGTACAACGCCAGATGCCGTTCTCCTTTTCACGCCTAAACTGTGAACAGACAGGGTGCCCCCGGGTATCCAGCTATCAAGTAGGTATTCCCCGGGATTTCCAGAGATTCTTCCATTCCCCCGGGGCTTTCTAGCGTTAGACTTTGGCATGAATGACAACAGTGATGAGGAATGCACCGGTGGTTTATCGTGCAAGATTGCGATGTGATATTAATGAACTAAACGCCTCAGAGTCACTCAAGATGAGAAAAAAGTCATCTGTAGGCAACTATGGATTACTGGAATAAAACCATACATAGCCCCTAAATAACAACATAAATCAGTCAAAGGCGTCAGGTTGTTAGCATAATCAACGAATGACGTATTTATTTTATAAAGAAAAGTTAAAATATCTCTGCCATTGAGGTGCTTCCGCAACAAATGAATAAATGTCAGCGAACTTACTATTATCTAGACTGACAGGAAATTCCCTTCTTTGAGCTCAAAATAAGTATTTCTATTGTTCAATAATTTTTAATATGATAATGATAAAAAGTCATTACTCCAAACTGCATCAACCATTTACTGTGATAATATTTGTCTATCACAACAGACAAAGCACTCATTACCCTTATGATTCTATAATACGGGAAAAGGATGATTGAAACTTCACATTTTCAGTTTCAAAGGTGATTGCCCGCCCAGAACATTGGAGACTTCGGAAAAATAATGCTTGGTTTTGCGAACTTTGAGAGTAAATTTATGGCAAATCGAGAGAGGCGCTATAGGCCCGTCATCGTTGGTGATATGAGCAATAACCTCCCCCCCAGTGCTCTTACGACATGGCCCATTAAGGACAGGTGCTGAGCAACGGCCGATTGTTGGAGGGCATAAATAAATGGGATTGCGAGAGGCCAATCAGCACCACCGCCACGACTCATTCGGCAGGGGTGATATTTCGGAGCACAGATGTGTGAGGGGGTAGTAGCGATGGCGCCCGGAAAAGAAGGAATGCGTTCTGCAGGGGAGAGAAGGAATGAGGGGAAATAAAGGGATTAAAGTCGTGTGCTTGCTGAGAAAAAATTATCACAAAATGCAGAGCGGAGGTATAAAACCATGCATCATGTTCAGGCCACTAATATCGTTTTCGACCGCATTTGCCATGACTTCGATCTTGAGACTGATGGCCGGCATCGAAACTTAGCCTTAAACGTGAACCAAATTGTGACTTGATTGAAAATTTTAGACTTACAGGGTTCGTCCGGAAAATAAGTGTACTGATTTTTTCCCGCCGCTCCAGGCGCGCCCAGCACCGCTCTGACGGGCTGCGATTGGAGGGGGGTATGTTGGCAAGCGACGCTGAAAAAGGCAGTCGGCTCTGAGCTGTGGTGTAGTGAGGAGCTCTGTTAACGCGAACCTCCACGCTCGACCCACGTCACGGAACGCGATGCCGAAGTTTTTGGACCAGCGTTATTCCATCAAATTTGCGGTAAAGCTTGGGAAATCGTCTACCGAAACTGTCGGTATGATTAACCAGGCTCACGGGGAGTCAGCCATGGCCAGAAACATGATCTTTCGGTGGCACAAGATGTTCGTGGAGGGCAGAGAAGAGGTCGACGACGAGTCTCCGAGAGGTTTCACGATGATGCCTTCGCGGGAGCGTTCCAGGAATGGGAACGCCGCTGGAACAAGTTTATCGACTCACAAGGGTCCTATTTTGAGGAATATTAGCTTAAGATATGTAAAAGTGTAATACATTTTTTTTCCTTAGCTCAGTACACTTATTTTCCGGACGAACCCTGTATGACGAAAGTTAAGAAAGGCAGTGCGGGAAGAAGGAGGGAGTAAGACGAGCATGAAAAGGAGGGAGCTGACATATCAAAAGAGTCGGTCGCCGGTAGACGGGAAAGACAAAGCTCCAGCTTTTACGACTCTCCGGAATTGTCATCGGTTTTTACGGTCAAGTGGGCTGGGGGACGTGATCCGCCGCCATCTGCGCGTTCGTTCCGAAGGGTTGGGTCCGACAGGATGTGCGAGGAGGGTGGGGGATAAATCGAAGGCTATCGCCGAATGTGTTCGCGGGAGGGAAAATATCCGCAAGTGCGCGGGGAAGAAACAGAAGGGAGGGCGGGGAGGGAGTGCGCCAACCTAGGGATGAGCAATGCGAGAAGGTGCCGTTGCGATGGGAACCTCTCTTCTCCACCGACCGCATTGTCCAGTGAGGGTCGAGCGATGTGAACCGCAAAGATGCAACAAAGATTATAAGTACACGAATGTATGCAAGTACATTATCGACGGAATTGAAACGACTGTAATTCGAAATAATCTTTGACTTCAAAATATGAACGACATTGTCGATAGGAATTTAATTCAAAACATTTACCGACAATTGATGCTGTGAAAGAAATATTGCGCGGTCTCAACCAGAAACTTCAGTTATTTTTAACCCACAGAATACTACACGAAAACTGTAATTGATAAAATAAATACGGAACATTTTCTTAAAGATTTACATATTACAACTAGAAAATTACAACCGCCAATATTAAAAGGGCATTCCATGTTCAGCAAAAACTCACCCCGTGAATATTTATCCAAGGTACTTTACTCCAAAACCAAAACTGGTCGGAATTTCACAGGTGCGGTTGGAAAGTCATCATGGCCATGCTTCTGAGAATTCATGAGTAAGAAGAGGCTTTATATATCCTTTCTACGAGGTATTTCTCGCTGGTGCCGCGATCATCTCTACGAAGAACCTTGAGAGCCAATGTACGAAACCGAGTTCGGGGCTGAAATATTTTCGCTCCGTAGCCGGACACATCAGCAAGTGCCCTGTTGAAGTATTGAATATGGAGGAGAGGGGGGGGAGGGTGGCGGAACCCCCGACAGGTGACGCCATCTCAATGATGGCGGCCCCACGTAAATTTACTCTGAACTGCGCCCTTCCTTGCCCTAACGGACTGAGCCGGCCCTGACTGATCCCCTCGTCGTGTTAGAGCTCAGTGTTGAAGAAAGAATTCTTTTCATGTTGCCATCTGTAGTGTGCATGTTTGGTGAAGGTCTCTCGGCGAAAAATTTACGAAACCTCAGTATGATCGGAAATGTCGAAAGATGACTCCTAGCCACAAGTATCACTGCGTGATCTCATGTCGAAACATGAAACTAGTTCTCTCCAAACTAATGCCACGGTTAAATGGAATGAAAATAATGAACTACTATAGCTGATTAATCACTTTAGCTTATATTGTTAAATTCTCTAAAAACCTTCGCAGTTGCGCGTTGTGCCGTCTAGGAAAAGCGAAAGAGCACCCGTCTGAGTGGAAGCGAATGGGAGCAAAAGCTATGCTCCAACGAGTATTTTTGTAAATGGAAACTTCATTCATGCGGACGTAAGTTTCACATGCTGGAATCAGTAAGTCAGCAGCGATTTTTATAAAATACTAATAGGAACGAACTCTACTAAGATTTTATTTCAATTAACTTTTCAATCAAATAAAGAACTTGAATTTTAAATATTACCTAATTTGTCTAATATATTTCTGTAATTTATAAATGCGAATACAAATAGGTGATTATATCACAAATCCTACGAAAATCTTCAAACTGCTTTCCAAATTTCCCGAATAAAAAAACATTAAGGGGGAAAAAACGAGTGAATCAAGGGGAACAGCATTCGGTCAACAATGAAAACGTAGGTGTCATTCAAAAGGGATCCTAACAGCAGCAGCAGCACGAGAGGTCATGAATAATAATCTCCCGGGAAGGCAGCGGGGCACTAATGGATGCCCGTCTACTCCTCCTGCGGGAATAAAACGCGCAATTACTGCCATTGTTGGGAGGGCTCCCGGCGGATGAGGGCCGGGGTCCACAGCAAGGGCAGGGGATTTTTGGGAAGAGGGTGCAGGAAAGAGGAGGGAGATGGGAGAGAGGGGATCTTAAGAGAAGCGAGAGGAGGTGACAAGAGGAAGGGAAGGGTTCTTGTTGGCGCGATTGTTATGCGAGTCTCCCCCTCTTACCCTACCCGCCCCCTCCCCTCCTTTGTTGGCCGGCGGGAGCGGTGTGTGTACGCACCACAGTTGCGTGGGCGTGTTGTGATTGGTGGCGAAGGCCTTTGCGCGGGGGACGCCCTCCCCTCTTCGGAAAAACAGGGGGGGGGGCGGCGAGGGTGGAAGTGACGGGGTCCGTAGTTTGGCGGGGGAGTGAGTGAGAGGGGAAAGGGCGAAGTTTTCCGGGGGTTGGGAATTGAGAGGGCGTGCGTAATCGGCGAGGTCATGTGCGTGTGTGTTCGCTCCCATGGGATCGATTCCCTCCGCCCCCCCGATGCGACGCGGCGGTTGGTTTGCTATGTGCGACGGGGCGGACGAGTGTCCATTTGTGATCGGTCGCGGGGATGGGAGCGCGGGGGAAGTTCTGTCCGGGTCCGAGGGGTAATTGAGTGCGAGGGCGAAGAACAAATGAGGCCGAGGGGAAGGGGAGGGGGGGCTGAGGATTGACATTCGGGAGGGGAGCGGGGGTGCAACGGCCTGGAGATAATTCGCGATCCACACTGCGAGAACCTCTCCAATGAGGAAAGGAATTCATCACCGCGGTGATTCATTGCGCTTTAAGCGGACGTCGGCCTTCGCTCCTCGTGGCCCGCGAGTGAGATTGCACTTGCATCTCTTGCTTTCTTCTAAGAGTTGGCATTATGAAATCGAAAGAGCGCTTGAAAAATACCATTGAAGGGGTCGAGATTGGAAACCGATACTTTCCAAATGGCGGTGAAACGCGCCAACTCCGAGCAATCTCACTTACTTCTCCGGCGGCATGAGAGGAGGGCATCAAAGGCTATGGTTCTCCTATTCGCGCGCATTCTTTATCTTTCCGCTGCTCTAGCTTTTAGAAAA
The DNA here is from genome assembly GCF_022747635.1 of Hetaerina americana. Classification (NCBI taxonomy): domain Eukaryota; kingdom Metazoa; phylum Arthropoda; class Insecta; order Odonata; family Calopterygidae; genus Hetaerina; species Hetaerina americana. The sequence continues at coordinate 69,950,698 of NW_027286070.1, forward strand.
ATCCCTTCAGTTATTTATATGCAATCATGAGGCTGGGATCTTAAAATGTAAATATACATTCATATGCCAAATTTTCAACTCTTGGTCTACCTCATGGGGAAGGGGTAGAACAGGGGTAGAAGGTTGGACTCTTGGCTATAGGTCAAGGGTTCAATTCCTAGGAAAATCTCTCTGGGCACCCTCAGCTTCACCCAAACTGCGTGATTTTCTACAAGAACTTCCTGGAAAACCATAGGTAGCGAAAGGATCTGGGCCCTTTATCCTGATTTTTGATTTTCACAGGCCGTTGGGCTTTGTGCTGGGTGAACTCCACCGACACCTACCAAACCGATTCGAGTTGATTATTTATATTTGTTTATGGTCCACTACCCAACCCAATGACAAAAGCAGAAATGAAATTCTTTTTGGTTTGAAAGAACAGCCGTTCTCTATATACAAGAAGGAAAAATAAATTATATTTATCTCCATAAGTGACATTTTTGAGGTTCAGTTTAGCTTTTCCTACATTATCCATACCAGAGTTGGATGCTATGTTCATTTTTCACGCTTAGGCTTTGGCGATCATTTTTCTGATAACCCAGTATTCGCAAGTGAGCATAGCGTTGCGATAATCTGCTACTAGAGCCTCGATCATTCGCGGTCATTCTCGTAGTAACTTAATATTCAAGTACATTCAATAAAATATATTTCCTCCAATACTCCACTGGGAATGAATGCTAAGCTATTTACGCCCAATATTCATTATTTATACGGAATGACGCCCAAGTGTGTTGATCCTTCGTCGATATGTCGACGTTTAATAATTCAATCATTAGCAAAGTATTGTCGTAGCCTTGTATAGCCAAGATGCCCGCAGAGCGTGGGCTGCTCCACGTTGACGGATTCTCTTTCGCCCCATGGCAACCAGGATGACTCCCTGGATGCGGTGCAGGTAAATCCCCTTCGTGCAAATTAAGTATAATCAGTCTGCGGAAGTTATTCTTTCTTGAATTTAAATGCATTTTTACAAAATAAATATTTTATTTTACTACGAAATCGATTTCTTTAAAGCACGGAAGTCACACCCTGAGTTCCGAAAAATTTTAATGTAGCTTTAGTCATCGGGGTATGATGGCGCAGTTTCGGAGGGCTCTTGGGCGGGGTTGGACCACTTAGGATTTGGATATACGAGTAGGGAAAGGGAAGGACAAGGAAAAAATGGCGACGCAATTATCGCACTTGTAACAAAAGTCTCCGCGACGCTCTTATTCGAAGCACCCATACGACGACTATGCTGTACTTGAAGTGCTCTCCACACGACACCTAAGAAGGGGACCCTGAAACAGTGAGTGAAAGGTCTACCCCCTGATGTCAATTAAAGCCAAGTAGCGTGAAGAGCCTTTGCCCTAACAATTGCGTCGAAATTCTCAATTTAAATATGAATTCATGAACCCTGAATAGAGTAAACAAGTCTTTTAAAACAGATGTGCACCCATTTTCAATTTGGCGCCAATGCCATATAAGCGTCACCGATTATCTACTATAATCTTGGTATAATAACTCAATAGCAACTCGGACGACTTGCTCTCTCCAATTCAATTTCCCTTCCGAATCCAACATTCAATTCAATCTTGATCGATGGAAATTTTTCTCGTTTTCGCTTGTTCAGATATCCAAGCAGGAAATAAAAAATAAATTCTTGGGCGATCCTCTCATACCCGTCAGATAGCAGATGGGAAGAAAAGGTCGGTTCTTGGATTGAGGAGCGTTCGGGTGACTCTTGCCGTTCGGAGAGAAAGGCAGCACGCACACGCAATCGGCCATCTAATTCCCTGAGACCCGTCCTTGTCTGTCACTTCATGTCTTTATCTCCCATGCAACTCTTGTCGACCCTATTCCAGCGCTAGGATGAAAAAAACGAGGCGGAAGAACAATAGGAATGGATGGACACCTTTACCTCCAAGCCCTCCGATTCTCCTCTTCCTTTCTTCTGAAACTCACAAAACTCATCCTATTGCCTAACACAAACCCGCCATTACGAAAGGCGGGAAAAGCGTGAAAAGAAAAACGGGACTCTTGTTTTCCACGGAATCTCCTGAGCACCAACGACTGGTGAAAATACTACTGGTGAAGGAATGGTGTGGGGAGGAGAAGTCGATGGAGGGCCATGCGGAATGAGAGGAGGGAGAGAGAGAGAGAGAAGGACGCGGGAGAGATGGATTTGATGAGGAGGGCACTTTTTGTGGAGAGGGCGCGGGAGGTGGGGAGGAGATCGCAGACACGGGGGAGGAGGCGTGGGGCGATTGGAGGCAATGAAGAAGAGGGTGAGGGAAGGCGAGGGTCGGCGGGAGGTGCAGAGGAAACCGATAGGGATGAAAGAAAGCCCCCCAAAAGCCCAGAGCGCCATCTGCGGAGCAGGGACACTTCCAAAACTGCGCGTCCTTAACTTCCCCCTGTCCTCATCCACTCCCCCAGAAACCTATCCCTTCCATACATATCTCCAACCCTCACTCCCTCCTGCATCAAAAACTCCGGCGTGCAAAGTCTATATGCCATATATACACCCTTTCCATAACTCCGATAACCTCTAGGGGTAGTGCCCTCTCTTGCCCTGCGGCAGAAGTGCGTGACGCCTCTCTCTTAAACATTATCCCGTCCTCCCGTCCCTTCCCCCGATGAGCCCGCTCCCCTTTCACCCGGTTCCCTCCCTCACTGTGGGCCGACTGGTACGTTTCCAAAGTACTCGACGAATCTGTGACCGGGGTTCGACTCTTGTCTCCCCCTTCGCCCCCGACCGAGGGGTTGGAGGGGGATCCGGGGTGGGGATCCGTCGCGCACTCGGTAGTCACATGGCCCGCGGGTCTCCATGACTACGGCCGACTGTCACTTGTTCCCCTGCAATGAGTTCCTCTCTCCCAACCTCACCCCCAGCGACTTGAGATTTCCCATTCCCATCCGCTCGGCCTCACCTCACCCGTCCTTCCTCAACAGGTTTATTTTACTTCTCTCGTGCTAAATGTTAACCGGGAAAGAATTATTGTAAGGATTGAAATGAGAATTTTCATGAATGTTGAAAATTATCAAACTTATTTTGAAGTTGTTGTTTTCTTTTTATTCAAATTTGATAAAACGTTCCTGAATGCACTGACTTCTTATTCTTAAATACACACTCTCCCTTGTGGCAACCCGCGGGTGTAGATAAGGATAATTTTCGGCTCTATCGTCCTGTTTAAATTTTATTTTCGTTGCATTTTCGAATCAAATTTTAGGTTTATCACAAAATAATAAACACTTCAAACAATTTATCGTTTGCAGAGAAAATGACGTAAAATTTTTTGAGAGATATGTTGAAACAGTTTTGTTGCACAGAAATGAATGAAATTCTCTGATTCTTCATTAGGAAATCAAACCTTGATTAAGGTACAAAGCCAGTATATTTTTGGCCCCATGGGTTTTGTAATCCTATGAGCTCTAATACAATGGAAGAAATAAAGTGGCCCCCAAGAGCTGGGAACGTCATGTTTTTTCCACAAATTTAACGTGTATCTATAATCACCTGATTGTAAATATTTCAATTGCAGGATTTACATTCGATTTCCCATTAACTAATAATGGGTTTCATATCAATCCGAATATTTTAATTTGTTTGGGGAACATATTCCTACGATATCACATTCTAGTAACCTATTTCCAGTGTTCTTCCAATCTACCTCTAGGTGGATAGCTAACTACCTTAATATGTACCTTGAGGTTTATGGTGTAGCATGCGGTTAGCATTCCCAAAATTGGAGGGTGCCCATAGGTTTAGAATGGAAAACGGAAACTGTAAAGCAATTCTTCAGTCGCAGTGAAGAAACTCCCGCAAAAGAGGCGGAACTCTAAGCCACCTCTTCAGCGGCACGCGAACTTGGCATGTTAGATCAAACTAAGGCCATCTACTGAGACCTTTCACATATTTACCTGCGACCCCGGCGTAGCTTTCGGAAGAAATCAAATTTCTTCCAGACCAGACCTGATTACTGGTATGAACGTCTTTCCAAAGCTAATACATTTCACGCATTTTGCACTTTATGAAATAGTTTTGCAGTTGCATTCCATAGTTTGTTTAAAATGGCATTGCTAATTATAGTATGGACTTAATGCCTCTATGATAAAATTGACATAACGATTACCGCATATTATTACAACCACATTAATATATGATCAATGTACAGAGAAAAATAATCACCAGATTGACTGTGGCTCTCGTAATGTGTTAGGGAGAAACCGTATTGCGGAATATTTTCCTCTCTGACGTGATCAAAATTCTACGCATTGATAAGAAAATCGACATAACGCATTGAGCATAAATTTAAAATTCTTAATTACGAGTTTTCTTAAATAAAAATACACGCCTGTGTCACTTCGTAGGTACGCCACGGATGGTCAAGCAACACTATGTATTCCCTATTCTCCTAAACCAATGCGAATTAATTGTGGAAGTCCGCCAACATAAAACTATCTCATGAACGTCAGTTTGGTGGTAAATACATTTCTGCAGCATATGGTCAGGCAGGGTTTTATGAGTGCTATAATATTTTTAAAAGCTTGCAGATGGTCGACATCGAAATAATAGGGCAATATCTACCTTCACAGATCAGTACAGAATCATAAATTGCTCGTGATCCGTCGATGTAGTCTGCACGCTAACACCTAAAGCTACAAGAAATAAACTCCTGACCGAGCTCTTCTTCCTATAAACGGACGAAATTTTTAACGCAACTGATTTTCCTCGATAGCGTGTAACATTGAGATTCGGTCTGAAGTCTTAATATGAAGTTTTATAGTTCATAAATATTTCAAGGAATATTTTTAAAACAATAAATAATGTTTAACTGATAATCACTCTCAATAGTGTTCAGATTAATTAAACTAAAGTAAGAATTAAAGTATTTAGCTTATTTTATCCGATTCAATCCGAGGAATTTAAGAGAATCAGCGTGTTAGGTAAAATTTGATTTTAATTTTGTTAGCTGAAGTTAAGATAAATTTGGGTCATATAATAGTTAGGTTAAGATAAAGTTTCTTCCGATTCGAACGACGCCTTTGGTCTCATGTGTGCCAATGCGATCTGTTGTCCGTAAGAGGACATGAATGGATATTTGGGGCTTTTCCCACCAACAGATTGTGTACTGTTCGTTAACCAAAAACGGGGGGAATTATGCGCGTCCAACTTATTGTCAGTGTATTATAACAAATGGAGTAGAGACTGTCAAGCATTCATCTATCTAATATACTATATAGTCTACAGAGTTTAAGGGCATTACGAATATAATTTTTTTTTCATTATTTCTATAGTTTGTGGAACGAAACACGAGCTTATGGATTATTAATTTAGTTTCCATGACATGTTATAAGTAGGGTACATGTTTCCACTAGTAGTTAAGTGCAACTGTTTATTTCCTCACATTCTTTTTTAATAACTAGTAGAGGAAATACTGCCAAATATAGTCAAGGTAGCATGGGAAACCTACGGTGAGAAAAATTTCCCTCTCCCTTTAATCGGACAGGAATCATTTTAATGACTTCATAATAATAGTCCTTCCATTGCTTCATTGTCTTAATTGAGAATGTATATATTAAGAATATGATGTCTTAATTTAAAAATATAAAATTCTCAGGGCTAGCTCTACTATCTGGAAGAAGCAAATGAAAGTTGGGAAATCAAGATTTGACATTATATCCGAGTAGATAATGTATCACCAAAAACGTCTCGAATCCATCTTCTCCACAGAATTTATCCTCTAATAGGCCAGTCAAAACGTTGATCATAGTCTTCTAGAAAAAATATGGATTATATCTGATGTTTTAGAGAGAGAACTCTAGTATTGCATATGTTTTCCTTCTCATATAGCTAAATAAATTGGAATAAATCGACTTACTATATTTACTTGTAAAAAGAGTATCTGAGTGGAATAGCGATTAAAAAATTGTTTATAATTACTTTCACATTAACCTATACATTTAAAAGCATTGCACGTTGCCACAATATGACTCGGGATTCCTTCGAGTTTATTGACAACCAAGGGAAATGCATGATTAGATTCAGCATTCTACTGACGGCTGATGTCTTCAGGTAAAAAGATTGATAGCACAGAAAGGGAATAATTCATGATATGAGGTTAATACTCTGAAAGCCAAAACATAATTAGCAAGGAAAAAATAATAAAGTTGATGTTATATAGAATTCATTCTCGGGGGGGGGGGTGAGTGATAAAAAATGCTGTCGGACAAAAGCCATGTTAGACCTCCGTCAGCTGCTTCGGAGATGACGACAAATCAAGATGCATCGCAGGATATTATATCCATCGCATTCAAATATTTGACAGAATGGACCGGGGAGCATGCGTAGGGCCACGTGCCCAACCTAGAAAACTCTTCCTTGAATGGGGATGTGTCCCTAGAAACGAGGTTATGCGCGTGCTCTTAAGGGCTGGGTTAACCCCATACCCCCCACCCGCCCGCTCCCCTCGTTCAATTCTCTTCTTCCCTCAGAGGAGTAGACTTCCTTCGGAGGACCTCCTTCCAGAGCGAGGAGACTTCAACGCACGAATAAGGAGGAAACACCTGAAGAAGGGAGACTTTTATCCTCGCTGCGTTCATCGGCCATTAAAAACAGCGCGTGAGCACGTGGCACGGGGAAGGAGGAGACGGGCCGTGACACGCGGGGGAACGGCGGCTGGTGGGCGACATGCCCTTCTTCTTATCGCTCCTTTGCTTTCTGTCCCTCGCCTCCCGTCCCCCCCCCCCGCTGCAGTACGGACGCTGGCGCTCACGAGAATGCCGTTCCCGCCAAACTATAGCGGCCAGCCAGAAAAGCCGTCACGCTGCTGTCGCGTAATCGTTTGAGCCGAGTCCTCCATCGGAGTCCCTTATTCTTCCTCTAAGAAGCACACTCATTTATTCCAGACAAGGCCTTGCCAGCAACTTGATCATCGAAGCAAATACTGGAAAAATTTCAATTCGTGCCTCTTTAATAGTGTTCGGATGGCATGTTGAAAATAGTAAGGTTTCCTTTTGAATCCATCCAAGAAAGCCACGAAACAAGCTTAGTGATTCCTAACTAAATGTTTCTTTCACCAACACTGGTGTACTGAAGAATGATGAATTCACAAGGGGAGATTTAAAAATTTAGGTTATATTTAATTTGAAAAGATAAAAGTTTTGGTGCGAAAACGTCGATGGAATTCTCGATTAAGTCTGTTTTCAATGCGTCTGGAGATAGGGAAATTACTGTAAACAGCACAGCTATTGAAATAGTAATTGTTCTTAGAAAAGAATAAGCAATTAAAAAAGTTAAGCTATAAAATTGACTATTAGATCTTAATAGCTTTTACTAGACTAAAATTACCGTTTTTTTCAGCTCGAGAATCGACAGTATCATTCATGTGATCAATTGTTTCTTCGTACCGAGCCAGGCCATTGTTACACAAACTGAGGGACCGTTTGGAGGAAATAACCGCAAGTTCTGTTTTCTTTGAGTGGCAGCCCTGTCACTTAGTGAAACGGAGTTATTTAGCTGGAGTTCTTTAGCTCAATTTCTCAAACAAAAATATAACGGTTAATTGAACTAGTACCAAAGGATCACATAAAATATAATTCTTTGACTATAAGTACAACATGCACTGTAGTGTTGGTAGGACGAGGAATCAAGAACGGTGAAGAGGAGTAAAGAAGAAAGACGGTGATGGAATAATGAGGGCAAACCATGCATGGAACTCTACCGGTGGAAGCATGGAAGTGTAACGGAGGGAGAGGAAAATAAGTGAAGGGTGGCTAAGTTGTAGGGAGAGAAAGTAGGGGAAGGCGTAGGAGTCGAAAGGGCGCAGGGAGGAGAGGAAGCTATTCGTCACAAACGAAAGAGCGTACAGGTAGAAAATGTATTGGACAAGAATGTCTAAAACTGCTTGAAAAAGCTTGAGCAAGCCACTGAAATTTAGCTTCTTAGCCCCGATAAGCCAAATACTGCGTTAATAATTTTGTTGGTAGATCACGTGAGCATAAATAACTATTTTCCATAAAAATGTATGCTAAAATTGTTTTTAAAATGAAGGTAAAACTATACTACTGACAGATAACACACTATACCGAGTTTTTCCCAAAACCTAGAAAGCACCACGCCGAGAAATTGCACTTATTGCTAGTAACTGTAATTTTAAGTTTGCGTGATTAAATTTTGGCATAAAATATTGACAAATGTAATATACTGAAATAAAAATTGAAACGACATATTTATTTCAATAGAATCGTAAAGCGGTCAGTTAAATTTCTAAGAAACTTAGGGTCGCAGACTTACAACTGACTTCACATTTATTTGAAAATCAAGGTGGATGTGACATAATTTAGATTTTAATAGCATTCATATATGATTGACGCATCAACTCAATGCGCCATTCCAAATAATAATGGGAGAATAATACAAGAATGGAAAACAGGAGCTGTTGGCCAAATTGCACATTAATAGCCTTCAAAAAAGACATCCGAGGAAAATAATCCAATGAGCATTTTATTTCAGGATATCCTTTTTAATTACCAGATCGATTATAAACTTACTACAACGAGAGCCATTATTTTCTTCGTCTAATTGCCCATTATGTAGTAAATGCAGCTAGAGGATATTTTTGGGTTAGCCATATACTTAAATACTAAGCGTAGCAGTAGCCTTAGGGGAGGCAACCGAAAGCTGAGTTTTATAAGAATAATAAAAAGAATATTTTTCATTTGTTCTCCGTACTTAAAAGAGTAACTATCCACCATAAGCCACTCACGCCGGCAGGACGGACTTCTGAAGGAAACGGCAGTAACTCAAGGGGTATACCAAGGTATCTGATCTTAAAACCTAAATACTTAAGAATACAACAACATATTTAATGAAATTTTCGTCCCGCAAGAAGATTGATATAAGCTGAATTGGGATGCAACTATGAAATCGTATCGTGGATAAAGTGCAAGGTTACATGTTACTTTCTTTCGTTGGGAAGTGAATTTTCACAGCTTCCTGTCTCTGCCTCAAAGGAGCCGTATCCAAGAAGAAACAGAATTTCCGCAAAAAAACGCTCGAAATAAAGTTGGAAAGAGGTCTCCCTCGCAGTTCCCGGCATTTTATTTTACACCCAAAAATGATTAATTCTGGGAGAACCTCAAATGTCGCTAGTAAAAAAAATTATCCCGTGGAAGGCCGGCGCAATAGTCGAGGACGCCGAATGGCAGTGCAGAAGGGAAGCGGCAGTCGGCATAGCTTCGGCAATTTGATATTTTAGTGCACATGGAGTTTTTTAAGAGAGGGCGGACGAGGAAGTGGTAATGGGGAGAGGGCAATGGCGAAGGGGCAGTGGAGGAGGAACCTTGAGAGAAGAGGGAGGAGAGGCTAGAGGAAGAAGGGAGGGGACATGTCGGAGGAGAAAGGGGGCTGGATTATAAAAATAAAAAAGAGGGGGGCTCGGGGAGGAAGTTGGAGGGCTCGGAGGGCAGGGGGCTGTGGTAATGGTAAAGGAGGGCCTCAAGGAGTAAGACGACTGGTGAGTGGAGGGGGGTGTGGGGAGAGGAGGATGGGGGATGGGCACTGGAGGGTGGAACAGAGAGAACACCTGGCCAAGGAAGGGTGTGTGGGGGGGGGAGGGCGTTTGTTGGGAGGGAGTGGGGGTGTGCCGGCCGGTGAAGTGTTGTGTAGGCGTTTGGGTTAGGATTGAATGAAAGGAGTGAGGTGGGGGGAGGGGAGATTACTATTACTAGGGAAGGCGGGGAGGGGAGATTTGCCGTTTTGGGGGAGTAGGAAATGGGGTATGGAAAAACATATAACGCTCGAGGAGGACCTCTGCGAGGGACGAGATCTCCTTTTTGGGCCTTGTGAGCGAGCATAGATTAAACGGAGGGCATTTAAAAAAAATCGCGCAAGACATCAACAGCAAGGAGTGAGCTCCAAAGGTTGGGGAGGCACGCTACCATTGTTAAAGCAGCATGATTCACCGAATAAGATTGAAATATGGGAAACATAGGTTAACCAATGTTTCAGTCGATGGCAAAAGCTATGAGTTATTTTGAAAGGAAAAACCAGCGCGTAAACCGCCATTGGAGATTACTGTGCATTTATTGACGGTCGGAGTGGTCATTTTGGAAACACATCTGCTTGGTTGTTCATCGTCCGTTCGAATCCCGACTCTGGGATGCACGTATTACTTATCCTAGGGTTGAATAACTTGACGGTGCCATGTAATCTTTAGATGGTTAATCATCTGACCCGGGAATCTACTCTATTCCACAGGCACTAGCACTGAAATTGAGGAATTCTTAATTTTAGAAAATATCTCAAACCAACTTTATTTAATGCCTGAGCGCGAATATTTAACAAAATAATTCTTACACGCATCATTTTTGTATATTCAAAATGCCCGATTTCTGCGACTAAATTGAAATTCACTGATGGTCAACATTACTCACTGATGGCATGATATTTTTATTTAACCCTCTTCCCCTAAATACATCTAATTCCTCGAAATAATTACAATGATTTTACTCTTCCAAATGATGCCAATGTAAATGCAAGATATAACATAGTGAATTGATTCGAGTTTCCATGCATGATAACCCCATTCCTCTATGCAAACGGGAAATGTAACAGCCTCGGGTAGGAGGATAGACTGACTGCCAGGGTGGTGGGAAGATGCAAATTCTCTGGAATATCAGGTGGGTCAAAGTCACTTCAAGTTCGACGATGAAAGTACAGAATTCAACGATTTGGTAATAACTTCGCAGGAGGACATTTTTTCAATCCATGGGAAGATTTAGGACCCAATAAATGAAGGATCTGCCCTATTTTTTCTCATTATTTACGTTAACAAGGTCATAAAATTAAGATTTTAACTAGAAAAATTCATAGTAAATTTTATGTAAAAAAATAATCTCGGGGCATAATTATTATCAAATGTTCATTTGTATATTTTATTTGAAAAATGGATCCCTTCTCATCACAAGCAACCTAACCATAATATGTGTACATCCGAAAAATTTATGAAAATGTCCATTTCTCCCTGAAACAAAAAGCGGTTATGTCCACCCAGGACCATTGGCATAAATATTATGACTTTTTATTTCACTCTGTGAACATCTTTATAATATTTTGAAAATCAAATAATCAAAGTAATCCGCGCAGGTCCCAATGGGCAATCTTGTTCTGCTTAAATAATTCTAAATATTTTTGCCACAACTTTTGGCAACTATATCTGTGATAAATTAATTCTAAAACAATTAATTCGTGCACAAATAATACATGGTGGAAAGACACTAATGAAATTGATTTATATCTTAGTAGGAAACTCGTTAGCTAGGGAAGAAAAGGCATTCCCCACATCAATGGAAACGAAATTTAAGTACGCTTGTACAAGTGCCTTATATCGCACACCTACCACGAGAGGATGAGAGGTATTTAAGATTCTTTTCTCGGCACGAGGAGAGAGATAGTTAAAGGTGAAATGAGCGAAATCTTTAAGAAAATGGATTAAATAAATGCCATGGACAAAGATGGAAGAAGTGTGCTACGATGGTTTGAACACGCTGAGTTAATAAATAAATGTCGAGTCACCAAAGAGAAAAGGTTTCAGGAAAAAAAGAACGTGTGCAATGCAACGTATGACTCAGTCATGGGCGAAAGATATATGCTTGGATAATCCCGAAGTTCTTTGGGATCATCCCGAAGTTCACCAAATTGAGGCGAGAAAAATCAATTCGTTAATACTTATTGTACAACATTGAAATTATTTTGTTATATAATAATAAAATTCAGAAGTTTTGTTTTTTCACTTGATACTAAGTGCTTGCCGTCTATTTTTTAGAAATGAAGTTATTGAACCCTATCACACCGTTGTTAGAATAAAGAAATGGAAAAAGGAGATTTTTGTGCAGTCGAATCTGGTGTAAAATTACAATGAGAAAAGACCAATGATGGCAAAAATAATGGAGAAGAAATGGAGAACTTCTATAAATTGCAGTTTATGAAAAATATTACGTTTGTATGTTTGCTCAAAGTATCTATTAATTTGTAGAGCTAAATTGGATAGAGTCTTGATTCACCTTAATTTAAACATTATAACACCCTCGTAAAAGAGCAAACGGATGGAAAAATCCGCCTTAATAACGACGGGGAAAAAGCTATAATTCACTGTGGTCAAAAACACAAAAAAATACAAGCTTTGCTTCCATTGATCATATGAATATAACGCTACTAATTGCCTTAACTTAATATGTCATTGTGAAGGACAAGTCAAGCTTAAGACGTTCTTACATTAATTTCACATATATATGCACGCAGATAAAATGAATTGAGGTTGAACGTTGAGGTAGAACAAATACGATGGGGAAATAATGACCGTTCTCCTTTGACAGAGAGAGAGATACCCATAATTAGAGGGGGACTTGAAATACCAGTGATTGTGGTCCTTTGAAGTTTCTCCGGAAAAATATGCGTCCAAGAGATATTATGCTGAATGTGTGGTTCGCACAACTGCGTCATATTTCCAAGTTTGCAAGTTTATTTAATTTAGAAGAATTCCTTCATATTTTCCTCGGGATTTACTACTAATTTAACTGAATTCAAAGGGTGTTTAAGAGCAAGTCAGACTGTTCATTTATCAGTCAGTTCTACATTCATTAGTCGGAGATGCTTGAGAGATCACATACATTCAGCAATGGTTCGTAAAAATAATTGGTAAGAAGCTATATATATATATATATATATTTTTTTTTGGACCAACACGGTCAAAGTGGTAGGGACGTAAGGAGAAGAATTGTGCTAGGCAAAGAGGCTCTCACAAGGAGGAGGGAGTTGATGACAGGGACGTTGAGTAAGAATGTTAAGAAAAGACTCGTAAAAACTTTCATATGGAGCGTAACTTGTACGGTGCGGAAACGTGGTCATTGAAGCAGGAGGATAGACGTAGATTGGAGGCTTTTGAAAAGTGGTTGTGGAGAAGAATGGAGAAGGTGAAATGACAGAGAAGAAAACAAATGAGGAAGTACTTGGTATGGTGGACGAGGAGAGGGGTTTGTTGGGAGAAATCCTATGGAGGCAGGAAAAGTGGATGAAGGGGGTGTTGACCGGCAGCGGGATGTTGAAGACTGTGATAGAGGGGAGATTGCTGGGCAAAAGAGGAAAGGGAAGGAACAGGATAGGGATATTGTAGGGGATGAAGGGAGGAAGAAAGTACTCAGAGATGAAGAGGGACCTGATATAGAGTAGGATGATGGATTTTGTGTTTTGTTAGGAGTAATAAAATGTTTGTTTGGTAGTTGTGTCCATCCAAAAACCTACCTTAACCGGTAGATTACCTTAAAAAAAATATATAAATATGTGTGTATATATATATATATATATATATATATATATATATACATATATATATATATATATATACATATATATATATATATGACCGGTAAAAGGTCTCGTAGAGGGCCGAAAGCTTAATCTTTCTAAAATGTGAGTGTCCTTTTTACGTTTTATCTTTTTTTATTTTTGAGTTCAATTGTGCCGTCAAATTATGTATGTGTGTATATATATATATATATATATATATATATATATATATATATATATATATAATATATATATATATATATATAAATTATTATGTGTATACATTATTATATATATACATATCATTATAAATAAATACATTATTATTTATATATACATTTATATACACACTGCTTGTATATATTTGATAATATACGAATATAAAGGAACACAAAATTCAGTAATTCTAGTCAGAGGCAATGGAAAATGTGATCATTGCAGCTACCTGTACGAGTTAAAGGTAAAATTTCTTCATAAAAATTCTTCATTTATAGAATACGAGGGAATCACATTTGAAATTCTATATTAAAACGCGCTCGATTCGTAGAGTATGGTAAAATTACAACCAATTCATAGCACACGTAATTTATTCAATTCACATGTAATGCATAGCATATGTTCGTGTTACGCAAGTGTTAGTGTATTGTCCTGAAATGAGCAATTAAAATATAATGAGCAGAAGTAGTTGTTAATATTGGAATCTTTATTAAGAGGAGTTGGGTGAAAAAACATTCTGGGATATACGGAAATAAAAAACTTCGTTGTGCCCATGTTGAGACACAACAGCTAATTAATAGTCCTTATGATGGCAGGAGCAGTAGGAAAGAGCTTCAGGAAAAGGCTGTTGATTGATTGCGAGAATCATAATAAGGAAGACATCAATACGCTAAGAGGGAGTGAAGAGTATGGACTGAAACGGAATATCTTGAAGGGGTGGTAAAAACAATTCCTAGTGGTTCATTATGTTGAAAATTCAAAGGGCGTAAAAGTAAAACATGGATTAAATAGTATATCCGAAATGTATGAATTGTGAGAATGATTCCGTCTTATAGGAGAGGGAGAGAGAGAGGGGGGGAGGGAGTAAGAGAGGGAAGAGGAGGAGTTAGCAAGATGGGAGGGTGTCGGAAGTAGCGGAAGTGTGTTCTTCCACGTCGGGAAATGGGCGCGAGTGCATGCAAAGCAAGCACTTTGATGGATGTGTTTCTCGGGGGTTATTTTCGTGGCAACAGGAGGTGTACGCATGCGCGTATGTGATGGGGGCGGGAGAGAGATTCAGGTGAAGGGGTTGAAGGAAAAAAAACAACGTTTCTCCCACTGGCCAATAGAGAAAAAAAAGGGTTTGGTAAAGTGGACAGATGGGGGTGGAATAGGGGAAGGAGATGGGGGAATTCCGTCGTAGGTTAGAAAGGGGCAGAGATAAAGGGTTTCATAACGAGAGGTCAGCAGAGGGTGTCCGGCGGCACGAGAGGGAGGAAGTGGTGGGGAGGGTGGGGGAAAGTTAGAACGGTTGGGGAGGGCGAGGGGCGGTGTGGTGGAGGGGGGGAGGAGATAGTACGCGGGGAATTGTAAATGGGAACTTGAAGGAGGGCCAGCGCCATCTTAAAAGGACCGGAAATGACGCCGTTGCGACGCGTGACGCTGTTAATGAGTCACGTGACGTTCGCGCGGGCAGAAAATTGTGGAGCGGGCGAAGGAATGAGAGGAGGAGATTGGTGAAGACGAGGGGGAGGGTGGGGGGGCGGTGGAGGACACGAGCGAGGCGGGTGGAGGGAAGAGTTGTTTTTTATTAAATCCGGAATAGCCGATTCGCCGATAATGAAGGTGAGTCAGTTGGATTGCAACTAATGAGAATACCTCTCATTATTGCTCCTATTCATCTCCGAGCGACCCACCGATCCCTTTGTTTCTTTTTATAAACGAGCGCCTCCCCAGCTTTATTGGTTCTTTCATTTTTTTTGTATCGCGCACCGGCTTGGGACGGTTCGAATGTCCGAGGCAGCATCTGCCGGTCACCGCCCCGGCGTTCAACCCCTTCTTGTAAATGCGTGAGTGTGAGGCCGCTCTTCGGAGGGGAGTAATTGAGTCTCCGAACGCGAAGGGGAGCAAGTAGCAGCTCTCTTGCGTGGACGCCGCCCGATGATGCACGCGGTCGAACGATTAATTGAGCACGTGACACCCGAGTTGAAACGAAACGGTGTGAGTGAGTTAGAGGGGGGGAAGGGGGGGTGAGAAAACGAGTTTTCAATTGAGCTTGTTAACCGAAAGATGCGCTAACAAATCGATTTTATCTTGCTGAGAGATTTAACCGTAAACGTGCACTTGAACCGTCGGTATAAAGATAAGTCACTCAATACTTTTGTGTTACAAATTTAAAAGCTAAAAAGGTTGCCTTGACGTTGATAATGAAATTTTGGGATTTTTTTTCTCGCGATTTATAACAAATAAAATTTGCAATGACGACTATTTCAGAACTTTATGAATATACATGAATCTATTTAACATTCCTAGCTTTAATTTCTTTATTTCTTATAAAATCTTTAGTCAGCATGAATTCCTTATTTGAATTAAAACCGTTGTAATTATAGTTGACACGTAGCAATGCCGTCCTAACTTTGGTCTATATACTCTTATTGATGATTCATTCCTCGCCGATCATTTAATTAGCTTAATGCTGATATTATTTTTTTCTCTCATACGAGAACACACATTTCACCTTTTCTGCGTTTCATTTTCACATAAAACTGATTAATGATTCATGAATTTCGGAAAATCGGTAAATTTCTATATTATTTGTAATGGCTTCAAATTATATTTACATGGTCTTGTATTTGCATTTACATGCACTTGTATTATCTGAAAACAACGGGGTTTTATGACATAAAAAACGCCTGCTTAGATTATTTATTTCTTTGTTCATAGTGAATCAATAAGACCTCAATCTAGGTTGAATCATTCTGAATGAGGGATGCGTAGCATGACTGGCTAATACCTATTCCTCCTGGATGCCAGCGATGACTAAATGAGTAAGTGCACTTGATACTGAGATTAGAATACTGCACTATGGAATAGTTTTATCTTTTTGTGGAGATTTCTGCGGGCACATATTTTTGCGTCTTTTATGGATGAATAAAAATAAATTTAACAACGGTACTTAGAGTAACGTAAGAACCCTAAAAGTATTCTAGGGTCGCATCAAATTATTTCCGTTTACATAATAGCTTTCTAGTTTTTAAAAGTCAAATAACCCTTTATCCTTCCGGTTGGTCCCTTCTTCGATAGGAATCAGTCTGTTCTTCTTCCATTCTTATTAGCCATAGATGAAGGGTGAGATAATATTGCTCGACCGGACGCTGGGAACACGACTTCTTTCATGGCTTAAATTATAGTCCATCTACGGCATGGCCAGCCGATGTGGGCATTGGACGCTTACCTATATGAATATATTCAGCAGCAGGGTCATCAGAGAGTATGGCCAACTGGCAGGCCACTGTTTCTATTCAATTTCACCTGAAGATATTGGTACAGCTAGAGAAATAACAGAGGGTGATTTATTTCTCGGCTTGAATGAATTTCGTTTATCACCATAACACTATTTTGAGTGATAAGAACATGTGTCTCAAGTGTTGACCGAGTACATAAAAAGAAAATAGCTTGAACTCACAAAATAATATTTTTATTAAAAACAATTATTTTGGCTCTGATGCTTAACAGGAAATTTTTGATGCATGCCACTTCCAAAATATTTCTGCATGAAAACGGGTCATATTCTAATAAGCAGAGAAAGCTTTGGGGCATTAATTGGTATTCAATTATTAATTCCTACTAAATTACTTTTATTGGTCCCAGTAATATTTAAAACGTAGTATGAACACGTATAAATATATGTAAGACACCCTTTTACTCCAAATTAACTAATATATTGCTGACAAATTTGTGGGTGAACACATTTCAACTCTTCAATTCGTGCCGAAAAGGAAGGGATGTGGTGATGCATCAAAACAAATTATTTGCGAAGATGTTTACAGATTATTACTTTATTAAGACTAAAGTTTATATACCAACGGTTAAAGGTCGTAGGAAACAACGCCTATATTAAAAGCACAGAAGATAGAATGCTATAATATCTTGGTTTTCCCATATTGAATCTGGGTAAATGAAATGTAGGCTCTCCTGATTTTACTCGTGCCATTATTTTAAACTTTAAGTAAGGCAGTATTGGATTTCTCGAACAGTGGCCTGATCCATTAGGTTTAAACATGAGTTAAAGCGGTCCTTTTCTCACCAAGAAAGTTGAAAACCAAGACATATTGAAAAAGTATTTTAAAATTTAAACAGTATGAATGATGGTTAAGTACGTTCCAAATGCAAATACGACGTTTCGTCGGCAGCAATGGTGGCACTTACCCAGTAAAAAACCGGACAGGATTTCACTCAAGAACTCACACGTGGTTAGATACAAATGGACTATTCTTATGGTCGCTAACACGTTGAATTATTTTGATATTGAAATGATGTAACGTAAGAAATATATGAAAGATATTAGTTCCAATTGAGTTTTTATTTTACGGTAGAATTTTCCATAAGAGTACGACAAATTATCGGCGGAAAACTGATTTGAAGGCAAAAGTACTGAGTTAAAGCTCAATTCAACAGTTGGTGAGCTATATACAACAAAACTTATTCCATAGTCTGTGGCAGCGCTTCCCTTTGTGTTTGCTGTGTTCTACCATAGTTTTATATTATACCAGCAAAATGACTTGATAACCAGCTCACTAAGGAAGCCTTTTACATCATTCCACGGAATTCGCCTACTCAGGCTATATTTCCGGCTAAACTTCATGGAAGTATACCGTGGCAATCCGCTTTTTGGCCTAGCATTACAAAGATATTTTTCATAAAATGAGAACGATATATATATATATATATATATATATATATATATATATATATATATGTATATATATATATATATATATATATATATATATATATATATATATATATATATATATATATATACGAGTACTGATTTAATGGATAAAGATAAAAACCCCTTAAGCACAGTAAGCAACCCGGAAGTCAGTTTGGCAGGTAATGATAGAGTGCACCCAGTTTAGTAGCCCGGGCCCTCAGTAGTCTAACTAGCTGGGCCCGGTACTCCGACCCCTAGACTACCGTGACCCAAAATGGATAGACATAGACTTTGATAAATTTATCTTTTGACATTTCTAGGTTCCATTAAGAATGATTGGCTGGGATTTTATGCGCAGGTCAACCAGGTAAAGGGTTATATTTTAAAAAACAGAATCAAGTGAAAAAAGAACATTTCGCGCAGTCTCATATGAAGGTGAATGATACAGACATAGGTACTCAATCACCCATATGGAAACACTTTTTGCATTGAAAATAATAGATTGCGATATCCGATAGTAATGATTTGAATTCAATTCATCAGATGGAGACAGGCATGCTAGTTAAATGGAGATACAAAAGTTATGGAATTCGCCAAGAAATATTTTTATAACTCGGCCGAATGGGGCCAAAAGTTTGAAACTTTGAAACTCATCGGTATCAAAACCCATCGGAAATAACACTGGGCTAAGGTGGCTTACGTAAACGATTAATATATATATCACGGGAAAATACGAGATCTGGCTAAGGAAGAATAATTACCACGATGAATGTATTACTCAATGCGAAATGCCCATACATCAGTGTTCATATGTATTACCAAATACGTCACTTCAAGAGCGTCTGTTTATGGATTGTGATGATATTAAAATTAGTAATCGTATTAAGCCATCAGTATTAGTAGTGGAAGTAGTATTGTTCTCCATTCACTTCCTTCATGTCTTAATTAACGCGACTATTAATTTCAGTGCCACCTCCATCAATTTCTTAGCTTCCGCTTGGCTAACAAACGCCAACACTCGTCCGAGCACCCAAAGTGTCCTCACTTGAAAAAGAAATCTACCAACTCGTCTAAAAATCTTCTCGCGCGATAGAGGAAAAACCTAGTTTTCTGTTGGCATCGTGTCACAGCCTGCTGACCCATCTAGTTCCCAACCCAGAAAATATTCATTTTTTCCAATTACTAGTCACAAGTTTTTAATATGACAGCTTTTATTTAACTAATATTTAAAAAAATCAACACAATTTTGTACTTCAATGTCAACAAAACTGTGTATTAATAGCCCGATAGCCCTGTAGCCTGTAGCTATACCTGAAAAACGATGATGTCAGTGATATCGGAAGCAGTTTTCTGGGTCTGATTGGTACCAAATGTTTTCATCCCATATTCCAAAGCAAACCACAAAGGAGGGAGGACAAAGCACGCACCCGCATCTGAACCCGGGGTCCTCCAGCCAGTCGCCCCACCCAAAACCTTAATACGAAGTACATAAGAAGTATGTTAGGAGGGGCGTTATTTCGCGTCAGTCAAATCTATTCTTGAATAGATATCGGGAATTCGGAATTTTGCTCTCAGGGAACTTATTTAAGAATTAATCCATTAACATATAAAAGGTGACGGTTCCCTTAGAAATCATTATGAACGAAAGTGTCATGCGAAACGACGATACATACTATATTATTGAAGATATTAGGAAAGGAGACTGATACACTCAAATCATATGCGTGTAATTTTGTCAGATAGGGAACGATTCTACCCTCTCATTATACAGTTAATGCGAGCAGATAAGGGAAAACGACTCCCAAATCGACCTACCAACATAAAGGAATCCTTTTTCACTTCCGAAAATGGTGACCAGAAAAATTGAAAGCAATACGAACACGCATTCGAAATATTCGCAAATAAAATGTTATCTAACGCTCCTGTATGAAATTATTACAGCAATGGGTGGTGGCCTAAAACTCCATAACACACGCGCCCTTATGTTGGCTTACGGGGTAATTTGTACCTACGATACTGGGAATATAACGCGAAAATGCGTGCCACAAGATGCTCGTTCTTACCTGATGGAGTAGGCCAAATGATAGTTGTCCTTTCCTAAGTGTATGAAATACGCATACTGCAAGGGTATAATGAATTTATTGGAGGAGATGCGGTGAGTTTGGGTTCTCATCGTTGCAGAGAACACGTTCGTTTGAAAGTGAGAGAAGACTGCGGCGGTCGTTCAAATATCGCTCTCTTCGTCGGCACTCGCACGCCCGCCACCCCGAGGAATGTGCTGTGGAGTGTTCCTTTCTTCCCCTCGGTGTCGTCGTCGCAAGAGGTCACGCGGAGCAAGTCACGGCCAATCATCGTCCATCACTGATGTGGCTTTATTGCGGGCGCGGCCGATCCTCACACGCTTAAAAAGCGAATTGGCACCCGCCCCAAACTGCGACAGCCATTGCGAAACTGGGTCACCCACCGCAGGCGATCCACGTGCCGAATGTTTCCCTCTCGTCCCCGAGGACCAAAATTCTCTCCTCTTTCCCCGGGACACACTCTCATGGCGCGGCGTTTAATATTTTGCGACTGTCGAGATACGTTCATCAGGAGGCAGTGGATAAAGGAAGGCTGCACCCTTGTAGCTGGAGGCTGAATGCTTAACACTATTGAGGTGCTATAAAAATCAGAAGATTAACTCGTAAACGCCTTTGCGCGAACGCTAATTGATATTGAGGTATAATAATAATAATAATAATATTTTTGATATATCTCTGAATCATAAAATTTATAAGACACATTCTTTTCAATCTAACGTTGTTTCTCTTACTCCCTGATGGCTCCCATCCCCTTTATCTCTTCATTTGTTTAACGTTATAGTCCCTTGGCCTTCTTCGTGCTATTCCCACTAATTTCCACCACATCCATTCTGTTCCTAACAAATCTAACGTATCTCAAGGGGAATTCATGGCATCTGATTACTCTTTTCTCGATTGCACCAATTAATGTATGCCTTTTTCTCTTCTTAGGGCGTGTGAAATGATTTGCGGTTTTCATTTAAAAGGAGGATAAAAATAGGATAGGGGAACCAAGAGAATGTTATGTCTATCCAAAAAAGTACATTTGATGAAACTCTTACCTTTCCGTGAAATACTTAAACGCTACTCTAAGATTTGATTCATAAAATTTATTTATTTATTTGATTCTTGATTTATTTGATTGATGTGTGGTGTATTGTATTATATGTAATAGCTTAATTTTTTTTAATTTATCTTTTTTTTTCTTGCTTATTAATGGTTGTAAATGGGATGGGGATTCACTTGTTTTGTTAAAGAGATTGTGTTTTGAAGTCTGATTTTTATCTATTATCTTTTGTGATTATTTGGGACTTGTGTGCCACCTGACAATGTCTATCAGCACATGTGTATTTTTAATAATAATAATAATATAATATAACTTTTTGCACATGACCTCGGTCGTCGAAGCATCTCGAAATCAAATAAAAACAAGAATTCGGCAAAAATTGTAAAATAATCACATGTATCTGAAATGCACATCAAAATTAAAACTAACGAGATCACTTTGTTCGTTCAGTTCAGTTTTTACCCACATGCTCACCACGATAATTCAGGAGATGAACTTGCCCGCTCACAGGATTTCTTGGACTTATTTCAAAATCACTCAAATCCAACGTGAAGTGAAATTGGCAAAACAAAAGGGGAGCTGTGTGAAACGGAATTTGCACCCATTCAAACGAATAGATCTGGTTATTAATTTGAATTTCACACTGAATTTCCTCAGAAGTTATCTTTCAAACCAGGCATTTACTTCTGAAAATTATTATGATGAAAATCCGGGGACAATGTTCAGCTAAGAGACATGTCAACGACCAGAAATTGAGTTAAATGGGAGGCAGTAAAACTTATTCCTTGCAAATGGAGACCTCTAAGGCGAGCAACATTCACACCCTCTGGTGAGAAGCGCTGGAGGTGGTGGTGACGGCGACTTGAGATGTCAGGGTCCAGAGGCCAAGTGTGAAGCGAAGATGTGTACAGAACAGCAGTCGAGTTTTCAATCAATTGGACAACGACGCCCCGAAACCATGAAGGACAACGCTAGGGCAAGGTATCGACCTTCATACCCACGTCTCACCCTGAAAAATGGCCTTGGGGGGGGAGGAAGGGACGAATATTTAGACGACCGGGACAGGATCCCGGGACGTCTGGCCAGTCCCGTCTCCCAGGCCCAACTCCTTCCTTCCTTCCTCTGCGTCGCTCCGATCGGCTGGAAGACGACGAAGAGAGGGCAAGGGAGAGAGAGAGGCCCCTTAGACTTCATTCATACCCTCTTCCCATCTCGCCTGCCCACCTCCTGAAACCCCCGCCGCCCCACTTCCCCTCGTCCTAGAGCGGACTCGCTTTTCATTCATACGTCCGTCAGCCTACGGAGTCTATTCAAGTAGTGTGTATGAAAGCGGGAAGGGAATGCTCGCCCGCTGCCCCGCCTCTTAATCGGGAGGAGGGAGCTCGGAGGGAGGAGGGCGATCGCAGTGGACGGGAGACATCGCCCCGCGATATTCCTCCTTCTCACTCCCTCTTCCTCTCTCTCTCTCTGACCCTCACGTAAGAAGCACCGGAATCCGCGACCACGTGCCGGGGTGCGATCGCGGGTCCGGTCGGTCACGATGATTTGGACATGAGCAGAGCACGCGAGCTGCAAGTTTGTTGGAGTGTCTTTGAGAAAATGTCGATCCGAGAGACGAGGTGAAATTCATCGGTCATATAAGGGAGGGCCGAGCTGAAGGGAAAGGAAGAAGTTGTGGGTACACGTTGCGGTGAGTGTAATCCGTAAACGTCCACTGTTAAACTCTAGTTAAGCTCTTAGGAAAATCGAAGTGAAGCGGGAAATGGTTTTATGAATATTGGTTTCGGAATAAGTTACGCACATTTTTAAAAACCAAAACCTCATATATTGCACGTCGAGTATTTGAACAAATATCCATTTGGATTGTAGAGGAGGGCGAATAAGAGAAGCGAATCTTGCTCTCTTGATCATGGGAAAAAAATGAAAAAATCGTCATTTATTGTCTTTGTAAATTGGGACAAATTTTTTTCAAAGTGGTTTGGAAAATAATGACATTTACTAACCTGTAATGAAATACATTGCCTCGCAATCTTTGGTGATCTATCTATTGGGTAGGTTTCAAGCGATCTCGGAAACTAATATATATATATATATATATATATATATATATATATATATATATATATATATATATATATATATATATATATATGTAACGCGTGGCCTCTTGTTTTCTCTATTTAATTTCTTTGCATATTCTACTCGGCTTTCGTGCCATCCAAAGAATCTATTCTCTTCCTTCATCTTGGTGTTTAGCTAACTTTCTTCTTTCTATCTCGACATTTTACATTACCTCTCAATATTTTCTCCTCCAGCTTTTATTATTCACGCATCTGCGACCAATTTCCAATCATCGCCCACCTCAATTAAAACGCCATCATTCAACTTCCTTCCTGAACTGCATTTCTCCTCATTTCTTCTTCACACCCACTGCTTATCATTCTGCTATTTACGCCCATCCTTCAGTCTCTCAAGCCAATTTTCAAGTTCATAATGGGTTTGCTCAAGATTGAAGTATTTTCTTAGTCTGTATTTCTTCTGTAAGTGGTGTACTTGTCATAACTTTCCTTCATTAATGATTCTTTCGCCAAGCAATTATTCTCCTATTATTCCCCCTACGAAGCTCAATTTCCTCAAAAGGTGTTTTATACCTGAACTACTCCTCATGCTCTAGTTCACAACCTCCTTCTTTAATGTTAAATGTAGCCGACATACTTCATTACTTTGCCTTATTATTATCATTACCTTGGTTTTTGTTGGTAATCTTCACCGCAAAATTACCGCATTGTTTCTGTGAATCATCTAAAAGTGACTGTAATCCCTTCGTTGACTTATTATGATAATTAGCAAATCTGATCCAATCACCTCGACGCCAAACTTAATGCCCAGGTTCAACTCTTTCCTTGCCAACTTAAACTCTTCCACCACATATTAGCCGAAATGCGATAATGGACAACCCTCTCTTGTTCCTTTCACTGTATATATGGAAGTAATTTAAAGATTAGTTATCCAGTAATAATTAGGCAACACGCGAACGAAACCGGCAGAGACAAAATTCGACAAACAAAACTAGCAAGGATATAAGGAAAGGGTTGATATAATCGCATATATGGTTTGATCTTTTGTGCGTTGTAAATCACTGATGGCAGAGAAAACAAGAAAAGGGTATTCATATGAGGCGAAGGATGGCCAATGATGAATTACGAGATGCAAATTACGAAATAATTCTGGGCAAAAACGTATTACGGGATGTAAGTATTCGAGGGCTGCAGGATAGTTGGAAGTATGCTCCAAATCAATCCGTATTGATGGTACAGCACAAGGCGACTTTATGGAAATCACTCATGATACCATATTTATTGCAGTTCTGTAAGCACACATGTAAAAAATATAAAGTAGCTGAGGAAGAGCAATAAAAATTTTACAGGCCTAAAGATTTTCCAAAATTATTTAATGCAAAGGGAACCTCTATCCTAAGAAAAACAAAGAGATTCTTAGATAGAGGGGAGCAGTTAAATGTATCAATGGAATCAATAGAATGGTAGTAACCTTGAGATAAGAAATATATAACAAGGATTCATAAACTGGCATTAAGTTTATGACTCAAAATATAACTAAAGGATAGACAGAAATAGAAGGTTCGATTCAACACCATAAAATAATATTAAGCAAATGTGGGTTTCTGAGCACATTATACAATATGATCCACTCAATGTCATCCAAAATTATTCGGTGGCCTCTTCTCTGGTGGTAATTTGAGTTGGTTTGCCTTACATACTTTGGATTGATATATGACTGATATTGTCATCACAAAAAAATATAAACGTTTAACACAGAATATGATGTATTTCGACTAAATATTTTATTTCAGCTTACATCTCCTCCGAGCACTGAATGTGAAGTGATAAAATGTAAGATAATATCGGACGACAATTATTATATATGCTGAAAATGAACTATGTATTTTTATACGAAATTATTTCAAAGTGCTCCAGAGAAATATACTAATTTTAATCAAGGTGAGTGAGGAAAAAAAATAGGCACCGGTGAGATTCGAACTCACGATCTCCTGTTTACTAGACAGGCGCTTTAACCAACTAAGCCACGGCGCCATGAGGCTCGATGGCTCCCAGATAAAAATACATGGAAAGTGGCCTTGCTGCAGGAGCTCGAGTTTTAAACGGGTGGGGAAGTGGGACGGAAGCGTAATGGCAAAGAACAGAGATTGCTTTTGCTGTACTTTTTCAATGGTGCAAAGAATTTTACGCGGGTATAGCGTGGCGTGCATGCAAGTTAAAAAGATTGAAAAATAGAATTAAACGTGTAATCCCAAATGCTTATGGGTCAATTCTGTGGAGGCGCGATATGAGAAATAAAATTATAATATTTTAGAATGGAGCCTATTGCCTCTGTTGCTTTCCGAACGCGGCATGAACCGCATAATTATTTAGAATCATCAGTGTTAAAAGTTCTCGATGCAGGTCCTTAAATCCGCTCAAGAAAAGTTACGAAAAACTTGAATATTATGAGGAGGTAGATAACGTTTACGGAAAAAAGGATTTATTGTCTTGAAAGGAGTCCGGGTGTAGTAAAACTCTTTAAAAATGAACAATGGTTCCCATTTTGATCCTTACAATGTAATTTAACGTTAAATTGAAGTTGTATTTACAATTTTTTGCTATCGACGGCGAGATAGACGGCGATTGCACAGATTTTGAAATATTATGAGAACACTGATAATTTTAAAATAGCTATGTATTTTATCACTGCTGACATTGAATTTAAACCCATTTCCGCGGAATACTCTGGATCTAATACTCAATAACACCGGCTAAGGCAGTTTAGAGCATACCTGCACAGCGTAAGCCCTGTCGCCCGCCACAACAACCAACAATCTAGTTTCGAGCTACAATGATGGGAGGAGAAGGGGAGGAGGGCCCGGGCAGAAGAAAGGGATGAGTCTCAGAGTGGGAGAAGGAATCTTTTGGAGCAGCGAATCGAGATTTGTAGGAATGCCCCGAGCGACAGGAAGTGGGGGTGAAAGGAGGAATAATGAGGCGGGGTTTTTACGGGAAGGGGGAGGCTGCCGTTGAGGGCGAAGGGAGAAGGAATATAAAGCGCTACGGGAAGGGGAGGTCTTGGAAGGAAGGATTGGGCAGCGGGGGAGGGAATTGAATGGGAGGAAGCCGAAAAAAGGGAGCGCAAGGGAAATGGGGAGGGTGAGTGGGGTGGGTAATGCCCTCCCTCGCAATGGATCGGGGGTCACGGAAGGAGGGGATCGGGCGAAAAAAAGAGAGGGCAAGGAAGGGGGAGTGCACGTAAATCTACGCTGCAGACCCTTGCAAGGGTCGAGCAACGACAGAAGACTCAGCCACACCGAACATCAGGATGAAGTACAAAAATACCAAAAGCGGTGTATACATGCATGTGTACATACTCGTATGTATGCATACATGTGTCCATGTGTATATATACACACATATATAAACCATAAACACAGTAATCAACCCGAAGGTCGGTTTAGTGGGTGATGGCAGAGTTCACCCAGAACTAAGGCCTATACGACGTGTGAAATTAACACATTAGCAGCGTAGGGGGGCCTACCTAACGTAAGTTCCTTTCCCTGTGCCGGCTATGGTTTCCCAGGAAGATCTGGTACCCGAAAAATCACATAACTTGGGTGGAGCTGCAGGTTCCCAGAGTGCCTTGCCCGGGAATCGAACCGTGGACCCTGTTCAGCAGTCCAACGCTCTACCCACTGGACTATCGCGACCCACACACACACACACACACACACATATATATATATATATATATATATATATATATATATATATATATATATATATATATATATATATATATATATCCGCCTTCGATTCCGCCTTCCCCACCTTTATTGTGTTCGTCCTTTATATGTGTTCCTATCCCTTTTCCTTATATCTGTTTCTGTATATATGAGTATATATATATATATATATATATATATATATATATATATATATATATATATATGTGTGTGTGTGTGTGTGTGTGTGTGTGTATGTGTGTGTGTGTGTATGTGTGTGTGTGTGTATTTGCATATATATATATATATATATATATATATATATATATATATATTTACATTTATATTATATGTGAGCACTCACGGGAGCAATATAATATTTTATAGAAATATTTTCATTCCAAAATTGTTTCTATTTAGAAACCATTTCAATACGCCAATCTCTTCAAGGAGCACCTTAGAGAGACTTTCCTTTCACAGTAACCCCTCCAACCTCTTTTCTGAGTCCACTACATAGCGTTATTTTTATTCTCTGGACACACGGCTCTCAGTCCCACAGTAATTTCTAATCAGCCATCAGCCTTAAATCCATCTTTCACAGTTAAATTCACTTCTTCCATTGCAGACTCCACCATCACATGTACGTACATATATATTATATATATAAATATATATATATATTTATATTTATATACATATATATATAATATGTATATATATGCATATATATACATATATTTATATATTAATATATACACGTGTACATGAACTTTTAGCGATTTCCACCAAGGTCCTCTTTTTAGACCTCGTTAAAGTTGTACTCCTCTGCGAATGACAGTGACTGCGTGGATACGAGAATTTCAACATGTACAAGACGAAGGCCAGAGCTGGCGCAAAAATAATTGATGTTTACCTATCAATTTTAACATTCACTTTCTATGCGTCAAATGATAAAATTATGCACCCAAAGATGTCTTACGCATGCGTGCTCAAAGTGATATTGTATGAATATAAATGCCACCACTTACACTTATTTAACAAATGGATTAAATTCAAACTTTAAAGCATTTTTCTGGCGATCCCTGACAATAAACGAAAGTCTAAATTGAGGTTAGGCTCACAATTTGCTGATATTAATATATCTATCGTCTATGAGGCAATATGGGTGAGTGGTTATTAGATGAGAAATCTTCGACCAATACACATTGTGAAAGTTGAAAAATTGCATTTTATACAATGCTTGGCGATTTGTGTTAAGGGTTTCGAAAGTTTATTTGTACCAATCACCAAAAGGTACTTTGCTCCGTCATTAATACGTTTATTAAACGATTGGGTTAATTGCTGACAGTTTGCCACAATGCTCCATAAGAAACAATACGAATACCTTGATTAGGGAAACGGATGTGATTATTTTATGGTATCGGAAACCGAGAATAAAGGCGGAAGAGAGGAGCTACCATATTAAATCATAAAAGTAACGTTAGGGTAGATGACGCACAAAGCCGGAAACATTACATTTAGTACACCATCAGCCATAAACAAATTCATCAACATTTTACGCCTACACTACTGTAATTAATTACAACTTGTATGCAAAACTTAATTAGTGTTGGAATTTTGAAGATTCAAAGTACCGTTTGTCTGTTGTTAATTGTATTCTGGTTGTTAGCAGTTAGTCTAAATGGGCAATAGATCTCTGTGCCGAATTGATGTACAAGCAATTTTGCTTTGTTCTACATTTTATGAGGGTAATCCAATGCCATGATTTAGGCGAAAAAAACTGTTGATGTGCAAATATAAAGAGGCAGAATTCATTTAAGATGTTTCTCGCGGAGTAAGCATTACAGATGAAGAATTTTCCCTTGGAATTTCCACCTTAAATATTTATTGAAGCCGTTGTAGCTTCTCCAGTGTTCCACGAGCCCATTCAGCAGAAGCGCGAAGCCATGCCTTGGACGACCCTCAGTATGGTGAGCCTTATTTATTCCATTTGTATTTTTATTACACTATTGGCTTATTAGAGTTTAATGGACTCTATCGGGGATCGGGTGTGGCTCTGACTTTCCACTCCGAGGGACAAATCCTGGTTTTGGCTTATTTTCCGGGTGTCATGCCCACTCCGGGTACTGTGTGGAGAGCACCTTACGTGGAGTGCGCCGTCCGTCGGACAGAACGTAAAACAGTGTATCCCTCGGCGCCTTACGTTGGGAGTATGATTATGCCGACGCCATATGACCTTCGCCGCCTCCCCTTTTAACATATCCTGGATTCCAGTGATTGAATACATCAAAGTCGGAGAAATAGTTTAGAAATATTCAAAGGGGTGACAGACATGGTACTTCGCCACGCTATTTATTTAAACTTTTACGACCGGCTACATCTTATTAGGACATCACTCGGAAAGACGATGTCTTATGCTAAGTTGACATAAGTCTCATTTGTGCGAATAAACAGTCAGGAAAAGTATCATGCCCGTCACCCCTTTGAATATGTATGACTTCCACGATTGCACGTCTGAAACTACTAAGTTACATAAACTGGAAATGAAAGACGAGACGAAGACGTTAGAATAAATATTAAAGATGCCGCTACTTTCTTATAATCTGATTGTATACTTTGTGGGATCAACGATTAAGGTTTCGTTTATTCTCTCGAAAGGTCATCTCTTTAGCAGTAGTTAAAGGTGATGAAATTTACATTTTTTAAACTGTATTTTTGGAAGAGCATGAATTTCATGTTTTTTCGCACAGAAAGATCCAGGATTTTTTCACCTGTGCTAAGATGTTAATGATTTTTCAACAACAGCCATACACTTGCACGAGCTTTTCGCCGTTCCCGGTAGGGGTAAGCAAAGTAAAAGAGGCTTCACTTTGAATTCTTTCTTGGAAATAACTCCATTTTCCTAGCATAAGTCTATAAAAGTGCTAACTTTCTTTTTCGAGTCAGTGCGGTTCCTATTCGTAAATAGTACTTGTACTTAGTAGGTTAACGACAATCTGTTAATGGCATCAAACAACGAAGATTTTCCATTAAAAATACCGAAATTAAACGTGTTGATTTTATTATTGTGTACGATGGCGTATCTATTGAGGTGAGCATATTGTTTTGCATTAAAATGATGATATGACTTTAAATCAGGTTTGACGCAATAAAAAAATGAGAGTCAATTTTATTATTGATGGTGTTTGCTAAAAAACATTATGCTATATCTAAAAATTAAAATCATTTTTAATCTCACAACCTTGAGCTTTCCGTCATCGGTATGTACACACGTTTGTGAAAGTGAAAGACGCAAAGAGTCTTAGTGGCACATTCATTTGAAACATATAGTTTAATAAAAGTTTTCAATAGGAAAATGCGAATCAGGCTTCACCATCTAGTAATAAGAAATTTCGCCAGAGAGAAAGTGGGCAAAAATAGGAGCACTGCAGTAGCAGTAAATATTTTCCTCAGAAAAAGTTAAAGTTGATGATTTAAGGAGGGGTTATTCACGAAGAAAATTCGCAAGAATCAAATATGATGATGCAATAACTATTTGATGAATTCGTTACAAATGGCCTGGCAATATTATACGAGCAGTAATCGCGAAAGTTAGCCAAGACGTGATAGAGAGTGCCTCAGATCAACTGCTACCTGTATATCAGTAGTTTACAATCCCCAAATCATGAAGAATAGCAATGCAATTAAAATTCTGCATCTCAGATTGTAACTTAAATATAAATGAATTCCCCGATTTAAACAATTACAACTTAATTTTTACTGGACCATTAAAAATATTTTCTCGCCTCTTCCCCTCGGCCATGTATCTCATTTTCGACCGTTTGCTTTATGGGGCAAGCAAACAAATGGCCACAAACATAGAGCCGTGCCCAGTGAAAGGAATCGCAGACATAAAAAAATCGAGAAATGGCAATTAATTAATTTATTAATATTAAAATCAAATGGAAGCGATTTACTACACGCGTCGTAATGATTATGACGATGTTATTCCCCGCGCGAAACAATAATGAATAATTCAACCGTTCCTTTCGGCGTGTGCCGATATGCTCAGATTCCAGAGAGTTGAGTCAAAATAGTCCGAATGGCACCAATGCGGAAGAAAGTCAACAGACAGGTATTTAAAACATAAGGGAGGTCATCTGGCGCAGATGGAAACAGTAATGAAGTCAACGAATTCAGGTAATGCTGGCGAAAATGACCCCTCCCTCGAATGCTAAAACTACGGATGGATAAATTACTGCCCACCGGCAGTAATTTTCCACCCCATCAAGAAACCAACAGAACAAAAACTGCATCTACATAGAGACACGCCCTCGAGCAGTGAAAGAATTTACACGGCCGAGAGGACAGGCGCTTAAGGTTGAGCGGGAAAAACATTTCGGGTAAAGGGTGGAAGAAGGACAATGAGTTTCGGAGGAGGAAGGAGACGTCTATCAAAAATTCGAATCAGTTCGGAAGAAGTGGAAAACTCGAGGGGACGGAGAGGGTGTTTCCACATTGATATTAATAGGGTGGGGGGGGCGTTAAAGACAAGGAGGAGTCGGTGGGGCCGGCGACGGTGGGGGGGGGAGTGCCTCGGGGGTTGGGGGGGGTCCGGAAAGGGGCGTGGATCGCACTCGAGGAAATAGCAGATCTGAAACATCCCAAGAGGGTGAGAGAGAGAGAGCGGGGGGCGGAGGGGGGCAGGGTGAGGGGAAGGCTTTCGGGAATCACTAGTGAGGGCAGGGAGGGTCTGGATTGGGGTAAAAGGGTTTGTGAGTGAAGGGATTCAAGAGGAGGGCTGGAAGGACGGGGGCGTGAATAGGGTGAACTGGCGGACGACAGAAGTGAAGGGGAACCGCCGCCTTGTTAAGGCAGTAAGGCCGATTAAATTCTAAGCTGCTTCCTTAATGAAAGACGAATCCTTATATCCCTAAACTTAATAATGATAGTTGAATAATTCCTTAATAGAATGAATATTCTGCCAATTCAAGGCAAAAAAAGATGTTACAATCAAATAATAATTGATCACTCTCACGGGAAAATCGCATAACGCAACTCGGTTGTAAACAATTTCGGACATGATCTACTATCAATACTGATGATGAAAAACACTTATTTGTGCACATTTACGACTGAATAATTGCAGCCAGTCGTTATCAGTGATAAAAAATTATTTTTTGTTAAAATTGCCAGGAGTTAGATGGAAGAATATCTATTAAAGAGATGCGTCCAATAGCCGCATTATTATTTCGCCAAATATACTTTTGCCATGAATCCAACAGTAGTAGGCAATTCTGATGATAGAGCAAAACTAATGCTAGTAGGAAGTATGACAGTAATTCCTTATTTTAAAGACGTGAAGAAATTAATCCAATTGTCTCAACTCTCAACAGGAGCAGCGGATCACTTTGAGCAATAAGTCCAGTGTTTTTCTTTCTTAATCCAAGTCTTGTCCAACCAACAAGGGGAGCACGTGACGGAAGTGCTCCTTCTAATTGAACTCGTGACCTCCGAGTGTTCGAAGGGGTTCTCCGTTTAGTTCAGTCTGGCTGATAACAATTCTCGTACCAACAGATAAAAATTCAAATAAACGGTAACACGTGACAAATATTGCCGCACATAAACTATTGCAAGTACATTTCGGTACAGCATTCCATGAAGCGAATTACCAAAGATATTGGAATGAAAACGGTTGCCTAATACCCAGAAAATCATTTGGACTTAGACATCTTGGAGTCACGCTTCATTTATATATATATATATATATATATATATATATATATATATATAATAAAACCGAGAAGAAAACAAATGAGGAAGTACTTGGTACGGTGGGCGAAGAGAGGGGTTTGTTGGGAGAAGCCCTAAGGAGGCAAGAAAAATGGATGAGGGGCGTATTGGCCGGTAGCGGGATGTTGAAGACTATAATAGAGGGGAGAATATTAGGCAAACGAGGAAAGGGCAGGAAAAGGATAGGGATGTTAGACGGGATGAAGGGAGGAAGGAATTGCTCAGAGATGAAGAGGGACCTGATGTAGAGTAGGATGATGGATTTTGTGTTTTGTTAGGAGTACAAAATATTTATTTGGTAATTTTGTCCATCCATAAACCTAATTTTACCGGTAGATTACTTAATAATAATAAAAAATGTATAATAAAATCCACAAAAGTATTGACTCGGAATGGTCTTGTCGGGACCTCATTCAAGAGTATAAAATAATTGGGACGCTTCACAAGATTTCAAGTTTCATTACAAAATTGCTTGCTGCTTTACAGAAATTCGAAAAAAATCGAGTGTGGCCCAATTATATGATTTATAAAAAACTTACAAAGTTGTCATTATTATTGGCTGCCAACGTGTAGTAGGTTTGCAAATGACACAAAGGGAGCACCCCTATCACACTCTTCAGAATTCCATCACCATTCAAAATGCCATACATCCATCTTTCCTGCCTTCTTCCGATTTGACCCAACAATTCCCTCTCCTTCTCCACAATATCTGGTCCTTCTTCGTTTGATTTCCCATTCGTTCATTCCACCTTTCACGTTCTGCTTCTCCGATCTCGGAAATCCTGCTACTAAGCCATCCCCATCTTCGTCATATTCTTTTTCTCAACTTACTCACCTATTACCATTGCCGAATAGATCATCTTTGAATTTTTTCCATATCTATCGAATCTTCATTGGTTTTGTTGTTTATTTTCTAGCAGTTTATATAATAGTGTGCATTTTGTTTCCCTTCTTACTTCCTGATAGATCTTTCACTTTTTTAATAGCCAACCCATTTCTCAATTCATTTGTAAACTTTGTAAAAAGATGCGTCCTCTACCACGGATCTTTTGCTCTCTTACTTTCCCGCCTCAGGTCATTATTCATACTTCCTCCCATCTAACTCTGTCCTCTACACTCCTCCGTTTCCTTCTCTCATTTTATCTTTCTAATCATTTCATACGTAATCCATGGTTTCCTTGTCCTTCCCATGTTTACCGTCCAAATTGTTTCACCGGCTTTTGATATCCCTTTTTTGATATATTCACATGTTTTCTTCAAATTATCCAGATCTCTTTCCTCACCTATACTTTTCTCCACATCCTGCTGATGCTAATTCATTGTCGCTCGGGTTAATGCTTCTACATTCCATTTCCGCAACCTTTTTCCTTGTTATATCTTTTTTGAATCGAACGTAAGACTCCATTATCACTAAATCGTGATGTGTATTCGCATACGCCCCGGGGGAAACTGTTAGAATTAATCACGCTGTTCCTAAATCCGTACCTAATGAAAGTATTCAATATATTTCTGAGTCCACGGTCATTTTTCATGTATACTTTTGCCTGCCGTGGTTTTTGAGCCAAGTGTTCGTTATGATTACCGCTTGTCTCCGGCAGACTCTACGTATTGCGTATGGCAGACTCCCCTCGGTTATCTCTTGCTCCTCAACTTTAGTCTATCTGCCCCACAAACATCTCTTCCTTCGCCTACCGTCGTTTTCCAATCCCCCATCACCATCAAATGTTTCACTGCAGGAACACACGCCATTATGTCCACTAACTGATCGTATATCCTATCGGCCTCTCCCTCCTTATGGTTGCTCGGTGGCACGCATGCCTGTACAATGACCGAGTTCATTGGTTCGGCTTTTATCTCTACTAGTAGTATTCTATATGTTGCTTGCTCTATCGTGTGTTGAATTGGCTTCTTACTACCTTTTTATTCAATATTATGGCAACCCCTCGTTGGCTTCCATCTCACCTCGCATAGATCGGAAACATCCATATTTCCTCTACGCATCTCTCACTTTATATTCTCCAAGTTTCTTGTACTCAACATTGTCCTAACATTCCAAGTACCTATTATCACTGATTCGGTCCCCTTCTGTGTCCTCTTCCCTACAGCTACTGTCGACTTTGCACTGCAAGGATTTCTTAAGATTTCGGCCACGGAAACCTCGCCTTCCCCGCCGACGGGCACGACACACCTCCCAACGAACCGGGCCAGGACTCGTATTCATACGTGTTTAACGTACGGTCGTGGGATAATTGTAGCCGTTTCCCGTCGATTTCCTAAAAAGTTAGCAAGCTATCTAGAGTAAAGCTGCTAGCAAATTAAAATAAAGGACGCAAGAGTTTACGAACTCTGCATTCCTCCATTTTAGACTTTCGTGCCTCTCGCTTCACCAAATATGCCTTACTCTTTATTCAATTTCGGTTAATCTATTTACTGGAATTTGAAGGTGATTCTCGACCAAATTTCCGCCCACGGTTAGCATGGAATGATATGCAATCTTGTGAATAATTCGAAGCGTGAGTGAGTCTGAGCGAGGCGCGGGGGCGTGGCGAATCAACTTTCGGGTGTGGCGGAATATTAATGAATTAGGCCGTTTTTGGATAGAAATCTATTTTATTGGCCGTCGTTATTTTCTCTTTTGGTTTCCCTCCACTCGAAAGGATAAAATTAACAATCGAGTAATCCGAGTGGGGAAAATAAAAGCAGCAATAAGGAAAAAAATTGATCACATAGAAAAGTTTTCGAAATTGATTGAAACAAATCTAATTGTAGCCAAGGGAGTGTGAGTGACAATACGACTTTGTGCCGTGATGAAATTGGCTGGAAGAGGAATAAAAAGCTGATAAAATTGCGATGAAGAATGCAGACTTAATGAAGAGAGAGCGGGATGCTGAAAGATGCAATGGAAGAGAGATTGCTAGGAAACGGGGGAGAGGGGGTCGTGGCATGGAGGAAACTGAGTGGAAGGAGATAATGGATTGGAGATAATTCGTTGGTTATAACTGATGGCTTGAAGAGTTTCTCATTAAGTTTTCAAGGGTCGTTATCAAACTAATCTTTAATATATACGTAGAACGAATATCTGAAAAAATAATTCTTTCCTTAAGTTTTAATTCTTAAAAAAAATAGCGGCATGAAAATTGTTCAAAACCGCCAAAATTTGGAACTATTGGTCAGCATCTCGACTTTCGTGATTACTCCACACATTGACCGACACTCTTTACGGATTAATTCCGAGCAAAATATCAGTTCACTATTAATTGGAATTACCTATGTATTAACTTTTGAGCTTAAAAACTATTTCTTACAAAATTGAACCAGTATATATTTTTCCTATTCAATTTGTTACCCCCGAATAACTTCAAACAGCCTACCCGTCAAGCACAAAAGCCTCGTGAGAATCCCATAGTTCCGATTTTATCTGGTAAATCATGTGTCTTAGCTTTTAAGCTTCTTTTAAACTTCTGGCTTCTCTTGACTTTAAAAAACGCGCCAGGCGGCGGACGTGAATCTTCCTGGAGAGGAAACTCGATTTTCTCTGCTTCCAGGGACAAAGCGTTCCACGAGAAGTATACGTGTCCACCCTTTACAGGCAGGAAGACATAAGATAAAAGTCATTTTAACCCTGGGGGGTTGAAGTATTTGGTCGTTGGGCAGTCGAGTCAATTTTCGGGTGTTCCCCATAAGGGTGATTAGGGGTGTATTCCTGTCTTCCCGCGGCGGGGATGATGACACGTGGGCACGGGGGGTGAGGGCCTAGACCGTGGAGGCTGGGTGGGTGGACGGTTAGCGGGCGGGTGGGAGTGGTCGGTGGTTCCACCCCTCCCTCCCCGACGCATCCCCCGCACACTCGGGCCACTCTCTCCGGCGAAGGGGCGGTTGACTTGGAGGGGAGCGGGGAAGAGGGAGGGAGCAGAATGCCTTGATATTCCCGTGGATCCTTCGAGCGACAATTTTGGGGAAGGATGGGGGGGGTCACCAGAAGGAAGACCCCCTCTTGCGGTCCGTGGCATCACAACTTCCTGTTTCCGGTTCCAAATGGATGCGATGGTGGAGTGCGCACGAGGGTGCTCGGTGACGAAGGGGTGCGCTCCTTTTCCCTCCCCCAGGGGCCACCCCGCAGTGGTCTACGGGAGCGGCGGTGGTTTCTAAGGGTCGATCCCGATTCACGGGGAGGAGGGATGGGTTTGTTCTGCGTGTGGAAAGGATTTTCAGCCCGAAGTTGTGGGGGTTGGGTTGGGGGGGAAGGGCGTTTGAGAAGAGAGTGGTGCGACAAGCTCTCGGCATCCAAGGTGGTTGCTACTGATTGATGCTTTGATAGCGGATGCCCTCAGTGTATTTTTAGATAGATTTTCTGAGGCGCTGGTGATATTTCAGGGTGAGAAATCGTCACTCAATTTAACTTGCATAAATACCGGCAACATTAGCCATGAAAATGCTGCAATACTCTCAGTTGGCAGAAAATCTTTTCGTCTCTTACCCAATGCACGGAATCGCGACTGATATAATAAGGTCATCATAGCAAATATTTGGTCAATATTTGAGCTACTGCAACTCTAATTGAAAACAGTTTACCTGCAGATTTAGGGACGGAGCATCGACGTTATTTTTCTCGCACTCGATAGTTTCATAAAGGAATCAGCATTTGTGAAGCAATGCCATTACACATTTTGCCTGAAATTCTTTCATCGATTCCACATGCTTTCCCCAGGATAAAATGCCCAATACTACACCCCTATACCCTTTCACTTGGTATTCACCCATCTATAGGTCTTCGAGATCCTGTTACCTTGTCATATCCCCCCATATTATTTTGCTTCGAAATTAGCTTGCGAACTTTCTCACTTCTCCTGCCGTGTCTCACACTTCTTCGTCTGTTTCTCCATCTGTCCATTCTTTCTATCAGTCCATTCTGTTTCCTACACCCAACAATTAACTCTTATATCAATTTCCGTACAAACGGTTACGTGAAAATATGCATGAAAATCTATACGGGAAACATTTTGGAGAACTACAATAACTTATTGTATATTCACTGACATCCTGGCATCAATATCACCGTTAGTCTTTGTTACCCTTTCTAACCCTCACTCCGAAGGCGCCGTGGCTTAGTTGGTTAAAGCGCCTGTCTAGTAAACAGGAGATCGTGAGTTCGAATCTCACCGGTGCCTAATTTTTTTTCTGTACTGCTTTCCTGGTTCAAAGGGGAGTGATATCCTTCTCATACCTGTAAATTCTTGCTCACATTTTGTGTACTCCTTGCCGGCAAAATGCTCAATAAACCATGTTTCTGATACTGGATTATGTAATAGATATGATACCTGGACGTGGTGATTGTCAGATGCTAATTAAATGAACTTGTGTTTTCTGGACTTCTCAAATTAATTTACATATTGTGGTTATTATGTGATATGATTATGTGGTAGGCAAGGCCTTTAAATCGCTTCACTGGGTCATGCGGAGCCTCAAAGGAAGCACTAAATCAACTAAAGAATTGGCCTACAAAACAATTGTAAGGCCTATCGTCGAATATGCGACCACAGTATGGAATCCCTTTGAAATAGGGCATGTGAAAAAATTAGAAGTAGTGCAAAGGAAGGCTGCCAGGTACGTTTTAGGGCGACATAGGCAGACTGACAGCGTAAGCGACATGCTAGGCTCACTAGGATGGGGGTCACTAAAGAACAGACGGAAGCTGAATAGACTGTGTGCCATTTTTAAAATATTGAAAGCTGACGGAGGCTGGAAAGAACTGAACGAGAGTGTATATAAGCCATGTTATCTCGGCAGGAATGATCACCCGCTTAAAATCAAATACATTCCCCAAAAGACAAACACCGCCAAGTTTTCGTTCCTAAAAATGGGAATCAAAGAGTGGAACCAGCTGCCTGATGAACTCTGTAAGCCCTTACCCAAAAGCATTAAATCATTTAGGTGTGAATGTAAAAGGTATACATGATGGGATTGTTCAATGCAATACGGCAGAAGGTGTATGGCTGTATCACAATATATTGTTTTTTCTTATTTTTTTTATCTTTTTGTAAGTCTACTAGATGACTAAATTACACTATGATATGTTTTAAGACTGACTACTGCATAGTTTATAGCTCTTGTTATATCATGTCATTGCCACCCGGCTTATCGCCTGACAGCAATGTATCCTAAATAAATAAATAAATAAAATTGCATTGGCATGCAGACCAGATTAATAAGTCATTCATTTTACGAAAGAACTCGAATGCATGATAGCATACTGAAATTATATTGTATTAAAAGAATCAAATAGATATGATTACTTTCATTCAATTAAACAACGTACTTGTCCAATATTTGTTTGTAAGCTTAATAATATCATTCTGAAGGATACAGAAAAACCAAATTTATGATACGGTGATAAAGGAAGGTATGATTTTTAGAGTTAAGGATAAATATGTAGAAATAAAGTTGAACTATATGATGTGAAATCCGATCAATAAATATTGCAGAGATCTAGACATGGATAATAAGGACATACATATTATTGAATATTGAAAACATTTAAATGGATGGCATATTATTTTTCTCAGGGTGAAAGATTATTTGAGATTTCACTTTTACTACGTATTGATTAAATTTGAATTATAATGTTCCATCTAAGAAAAGCGCCTATTGGATCAGAAATACCAACTGCTGAAGAGGAATAAAAAAAATAATTTGGCCGAATTAGATACGATAATAAATATATTTAAATATGCTTCAAACCCTTTCAGTCATAACTGAATACATATGTATTCAATTATTGAAGTGCCAAGTGTATGCAATTAACTTATCCTCATCAACCACAGAATCAAAAGAAGTAGGCGGGTGCTACTTGTTTGTCGGTTTCCTTGATAATGCCGAAATAAGCAGCATGGCGAACCATATGCTTTCCTGCGCTCTGTTTGTCGAAATGGTTTGATTCGTGTGCCATCTGTTTTCAGTACACATCGTGAAACAAGTCGGAGGTTTCGTTTTTATTTTTAATGCTCTTGTGTCTATTGTTATATTGTTTCTTGCCTATCCATCATTATAATATTTTAATGGAACTGAGAACCTGGTAGCCAAATGACTCGAGCTTTCGACGACTAACTACAGGTCAAGAGTTCAAATCCGGGTGACTATGAACACTCCCAGCTTCCCCCAAACTTAGAAATCCATCAAATATTTATTTCTGCCCGAGTACTTTATGGATACGGGTTACCTGAGGAGGGCTTGGGGTCAAATTAGGAGAGATAGTGTGAGGTCAGACACTCTGGCACTCTAACGGAATTGTAATATATTGTTTTTTCGCATAAACATACCCAAAAGTGCAATTTATCACGTTGATATAACTCTTCCAAATGTCATGAAAGCACACAAGGATCCTTTGCTCTCATGTCCATATCCCTAACTTATTTAGCGTAATTATAGTTGATCTACCTTGTATGGAAGTGTTTGATAAAGAACTGGCATCGAAATGAATGTGTCTTAATGCAAAGAAATTTAAAGCGTTTTAATAAACATTAATTATATAGAATGCTTTCACGGAACTAGAAATAATTGCAAAAGAAAATCATGATAAAACAGCGAAAAACAAAACCTAAATACAATGTAGATCGACTGATGTGCGGAACAAGAGCAAGGATGTTGTGGGCTCTGGTTGAATAAAGAAGATCTCCCGTTTGAGGCTTCCTCCTCAACTCCAGCTGCCAGTATTTCTTCGCCGGAACCCAGTTTCAACGTACCTGCCAATCATTCCCGTTTCCTGTTCTCCATGGGCCGCCTCGTCCCATTCACAACCGCCCGAATGAATTCCATATCTCTCTCTTTCTCCATGTTCCCCTCTCACCCCGCCCACCCCCGTCCCGATGCCGAAATACCTGTTAGCTGCACAGCGTGCTCGCACAGGATGAAGGCACCCAGGCACCAAAGGAGGTTCCCACACCCCCCGATGACGAGTTATTCAACCTGCAGGGAGTTGGGATCCATAACGTCCTCCGCCTCGTCTTTCGAATCTCTAGGTATTTAAAAATCACAGCCTCATCATATCCTAAATAAATACAGGGATTCTTTTTTACTACTTTAGGATTTTTATGAAATACCTTAGAAACATCGAGGACCGTAGGGACAAGCGTTCTTCGAAATTTGTTTTTTGGAAATCACATTTCTGACGCAGCTATTTACGTTGATTTTAATCCTTTGAGTGGATGTATCAACGATGTTTAAACCAAGCAAAAAAGTTCGAATTCATAATGTCAGAGATAGCATTAGGTCACGTTCTTTTCTAGGAGAAGATTAAACCTATTTAACGTTGCAAAATTTATTTGCATGCAGTATGTTTATGTCCTCCTGCTGAAACTTTGATACTGAAAAATATAAGTAAGCATTTGCTGATTTCCATTGTTAAATCGATTCTGCATTGGTTAAAATTGCAAAATCTCTTAGGCGAGACAGTTTCATACACATAACATTGATTAACCTTCGATTCATTTTAGGAAAAGGCTAATTCAAAATGCGAAGTTTAAATTGCAGTATTAATATGAAACAATACTGCAATTTATTGCAGTATTGTTTCATAATATTCTGTTTATTAGCGATTATACTCGCATTTATATTACTCTTAAAATTTGCTAGTGTTTGAAGTCTAAAACAATGAAACCATATTTCAAAAAATCATAGTTCGACTCTAAACATTCTTCGACAGTTTAATCGGCAGATATGGCCGAGGAAGCAAGTTGTAATTAAAGCGTTTTAATTATCGACCTTACATATTCAGAAAAAATACACCTCTGCCTCTATTTAACTTATATATATATATATATATATATATATATATATATATATATATATATATATATATATATATATATATATATATATATATATATATATATATATATATATGGTCCAGGGATTTGACGTGATCGGTAAATCAGGGCGCCACTCGACGTGAATGCAGGCAGAGATGTGGGCTTCCTTTGGGTGGCATCAGCGGCTCAGTCACATAGCGAACCCGCGCGTTCAAAATCAGGTCCCACGTCCGCGAGGGTTGATAATCCAGACGGTGAGACGCAAACATTCCGCGACCTACCCAAAATTAAACAACAACAAATATCCCTTGTTTTTAACCTGCACGTACGCCCAGTGAGTTACCACTTCCTCCTCGAGAGAGAACACCCGTCCCGCGTCTCCGAGGCAAACAAAGCACTCGATAAGGACTCTCACCTTCCCATTCCCGCCCCCGATCGATCGATCCACGGAAGGACTTCTCCCCACGAAAGGATGCAGATGTCCGATCGGAGGAGGAAGCAGGAAGAGTGGGGGGGCGGGGGTTCCAAGGGAGGGTAGGAGGAGGTGGTGACGCAGCGCGGGCAGGAGGAGGAGAAACCGCAGCCGGGTTGGCTCTGTCAGAGAAAGAAAACCTCTCAGATCGATCATCCCAATCAGCTGTTGCTTGCCACCTCGCAACACCCCCACACCCACGCCTAGGGGTGCCTGTCCCCCCCACCCCCACTCCACCCTCCTCCCCTCACTTCCTCCCTTTCTCCCCTCGTCGCAAGCACCACACACACACAGGCGCACCACCCTTCCGGTGGCGGTGGTGGGACTGCCCCCTTTGGGGAGAGCAGCCTCGTTGAGGAGCTCTCGAGATGGCCCAGGGAGGGCGGTGCTGGTGCGGGGGTGGATGGAGGTCAGGGGGGCGCAGCTGCAGGCCCAGGCGGGGCGGAACAGATGCAGGGGGAGTGTGGGGAAAGGGGCGTGGGGTGGAGGGAGGTGCGTCGGGCGGAGGAGAGTGGGCCAGGGGGGTGGAGTCGGGCGGCGGAGTGCAAAACACTGCAGCCGGGGGGGGGGGGTTTGCGCCGGCACCACCCATCCCCCTCCCCTTCCCTCTACAACCCTCCCCCCCCCCACATAACCCCGCTGCTTTCGCCGTGTGGATGCTCGCATTTGCATGATCGCGACTGAAATTTGGGAGGGGCGTCTTGAATGAGTGTTTTAGGGGGCGGGTGATAGCGCAGAGGAGAAAGTAGCCTATTGAGGTCAGGTCGATGGTGGGAATAAGACCGCAGCCTTGTTTTCTTTGTCATAAGATGTATTTGGATCTAGTGTCGTCTGCCTGGGAAGGGGTGAGGTCCGGTTTTTAAAAAAATAAAACTATCCTTGGGTAACGAATCGACTACCATGCAGTTGAAATTGTCTCCTGATTTCATACACAGACTCCTGCGCTCCTCGTTAGAGGCGCTGCCTATATTATGATATACGAGTACATGTACGCATGTCAACAAATAGGCGTTCTATAGGATTTTCGCTGACACTAGTGCAAACATTTTGGCTTAGGATAAGTTCAAAGACACCATTGAAGTGGGTATAGCCTCTTTGATGAATTAAAAATTGATAATTTTCCACAAAATAAAATTGAAACCGGTCGCATTAATAAATTTTATTTTGTGAAAAATTGCCAATATTTAATTAATGAAGATTCCACCGTATCACGCCTATAACGTCTCTTTTCTAAAGTCTCTTTGAGTTACCTAGATGAATTGTCTGCCTAAATGGTTCAAAAATCATAATTACGTACAACGTGAAATGCATTCGATAATTAAATCCGAAGAGAATATTTCTAAAACCTTCGAATAACACCTAAAAGCATATGTTTATCAGTGCGCCAAGTGAATTAAGGAATAAGCTTGAAAATGGATATTGAAAATAAAATTCACATCGCTAGAGACATTCACAATAGTGAACACATGTTATTCACAACATTTCAAAAGTTGATTACCATTAATGTTGCCTATTTAATGAATTATTTATTTTCACCGATAAGTCATACCTAGGTTAAAAGCATGAATAAAGGATTATAAAAATCCCAAATTCTATTGATAAAATCTTGACTGCTGACTATGTAGATAAGCGAAATTGAAAGGTGGATTTCAGTTTTCAGGAAAAATTATTTATAATTTTCACCATACTTCAGGTAAGCAGGTATACATGTATACCATGAATGTAGCATGATAATTTGAAATACAAAGTCGCGTTAGATACTCTTTTTAAGGCGTGATGTGCCTTCATCTCGTACGGCGAATAACGGATTAAGAATACCCATGCCATATGGATGGAGAAAGGGGTTATCAATCCGATGATAAGTTTGGTGTTTGAAGAAGGAACATTGCTACTTGTTTATCTCCTCATTCCTTCATAGTGTGCCGATTTCCATCACATGCTCCGTGTAAGTCTTCCTTGATAATCTTTTGCAGTTTTCCCACTCTGTTTCCAATTAGCCTGACAGTTCATTGGAGGACAGGGCCTCATAATTCGTCAGGCAGGTTTCCTCTCCTGGCCGCAAGTCTCCAATCGACTCTTCTCATCTGCTCTTAGAAGAATTCCTTCGGTAGTCGTCGCCAGTTTCATTGGTCGTGTTTAATCATTTTCCCCTAATTCCACGTGTCACAGCCATGGAAAAATATATTACGCAAGTGCCCACAGTGGCTATTCATGGACAATTTCCTTATGCTCATCTTGCCTCTGTCTATTAA
Organism: Hetaerina americana; assembly: GCF_022747635.1. NCBI lineage: Eukaryota > Metazoa > Arthropoda > Insecta > Odonata > Calopterygidae > Hetaerina > Hetaerina americana. The sequence goes on from NW_027286070.1 coordinate 69,995,190, forward strand.
ACAGATCTTTTGGATTTCTCCACTCCGATCACTATATCCACATCATGCCATCACAAGCGATGAATTTTCATAAAACGAATCATTATTTAGTTTCCTCTGAGTTTGTCCTCTACGTTTATTTAGAACATTAAAATATCGCCGTAAAACCTTTCCGACTATATAACCTTCATACATCAAATAAATTTGTTTGAAGTGTAATATGATGGATCCGCAATCCAAGGATGTGAGAAAATCCTCGAACTTCCGGTGATTTTACGACCCCAGGATTCATGCACATGCCGAAAAGATATGATATAGGTTTCAGGCCCTGATTAAATGCATGTGGCTTGAAAACAAAAAAATAATATAGCAAAAATGAATCAAGATTCTAGGAAAAAGAGTGTGACCGCTGAGAAGGGAACCAATATATTAGTCACCATTGGCACTGGAACTGATGTGATGACATCGTATCATCTGGAAAAGTCTTCTATTTATACCAATAGGGAGTCTTCCGAGAATTTGTTCTCATCTCGTCCGCTGATCTCATCTATCTAACATTTGAAACGTTTCTCCAACAGAGTTCTCTAATTTTTCTCGGAAACAGAGCCATTAGTTGGGGATTGATCAGACTATTGTAACACATTTCTCCGAACGATGAATCGTTAGAGTGGATTGTTCAGTAAAAAAAATTACGAGAAAGTTTTGGTTGGCTAATTAACCTCAGTGACTGTCCTTTTTCCTAATCCTTAAAGATTTTTCCGAGTAAAAATATTTATTTTGAATATAGATCTTATTCAAGCAAATAGTTTATTGTTTAGCTTTCTTTTAATTATTTTCCTCGAGAAGCTTAGCTATTTAGGAGGGAAAATTTCTTTGGTTTTTCATTTTATCCAGACTAAAAGGTATACATGGTACGTGGATGCCTAAGTAATTCATCATGAGTTTGATGAAAAGGAGGTGACAGCTAACATGCAGTAAATTAAATTCTGTCCAAAAAAACACCCGGTTAGTATGTAGTGAATTAGAGAAGCCAGTGTCATTTCCCAGACTCTTTGAGTATATTTATGAAGCCATTTTCATTTAATTTACTCTGGCGTGAGTCGACGAGTGACAAGGAGAGGTGCCATTACCAATTCCACGCCAATAAAACTATGAGAGCGGGGCAAATCGAAGGGTGGACTCGTGTAACGGACCAGTGGAGTGTAATCGACACAAAGCGATGCTCTACCGCCTAAACGAATTAGATAAAACGGACTCGTTAAAGCATATATCCTTCGCGTGATAAACTACTATCTCCATTGTATCGGCGCATCGCCATTCACGCCAACAAAAATGCGTATAATTTAATTACACTCCGGTCCCAGATGAACGTAAACACCTACAGGATCATGCAATCCTCTAACTCCAAATTTACATATATTTTCAAAAATATAACCTTTTTGTTCGTTAGTATGTACTTATAGCATAATGTATGATCAAATATAATATACATATTGCCGTGCTTTTCGGTCCAGGGCGCATAAAATGCACCCTGAGTTTTCAGGTCAGAATTTACGAAAAATACTTGTCAGGCAAAAAGATCAAATTATTTATGTTACCACTCGTTGCTTACTACAGATTGAAAAAAGTGATATTATCGTAATTTTGAAATAACTGCAACATTTTTTACGACTGATGTGGGAAATAATACGTTATAGTAAGCATTTTTCTGGCGAATCGGCTTGCCCTTATAGGAGCTCGAAATTATACCCGTTTACGCCCGGCCCATAACACTCAGGCTGATTTTAGAGAGAATTTTGAATTAAAAATAGTTGGTCTTATGGGTCGAGTAATAAGGTAATTTATCCGCTAAACCTTTTAAATTTTCTCTGACTCATCGCTAGTTGAAGGTGGTTTCCAAACTGCAATATACCAAGGTATGGAGATAATTACAACAGTTTATCTTATAGTGGGGAGCACGTTTGACGGTTATCTATGTATTACTGCGAATTAAATTAAGGGATTCTCAAAGAATTGAAAATGAAGGACATGGAAACATGCTTCGTAAACAAGACACAGAATATTGATTTTTTAGTGTAATGTAACAATATGCATGTGAGAAAGAAAATTTTATGCATAATCAATAAGTAATACATTTTTAAATTCCATCTATCAGTCATATTGCAAACGTATGGCACCAGGTAATATACACAAGGGGGGTACAATACACAAGGGGGAAGTGATTTATTTTGGTTGAAATTTATTGGTTTCAATGGAAACGGCGCACTAAACAGGTCATGGTAGAGTCGCTGGGAAAAAATGGTAGAGGCCCAAGAAGAGTACTTTGAAGAATTTCAAGTGTTTGTGCAAATCTGTTCAATAAATTACTTTTTAAAATAATTGCATTACTTTTGGAACGCACTCTGTAGAACTTTCTACCAATTCTTCTAAACAGAATGGCTGGATCACAAATGTTCGGTGTGCCGGACTACTAGTATTTCTGAAGATATAAAGCGCACGCTTAGCTAGAACATTAAAATACACTACACAGACGGTAGCTCCATTTTAGCAAATGAAATCGGAAGTAAAACAAATAAGGCCATCAAAAAACCCGGTGATCTCCCATCAAAGGAGCAATTATGCTTGGATTTCGATAAAGCAGGTTGATGCATGCCATTTTTATTTTTTTCACCATCATTTCCATTTAAATGCAGCAGAGTTTGCATCCATGTATCAAAACAACATGCGATATCTTGCGAATCAGACAAGTGACGGCTCCAAAGGTTTCGTTGCTATGCTCTCAAGTCGATGCAACAATGTTTACGCAGCGGAAACGGTTTAAGAACTCGCAGAGCCCATGGTTCAGGTCCGGAAGATGTCACTGGCCGTTCCCAACTGAAGGCTCTACCTCTCATCAGGCTCCAAGGCGGGTAATTTCCAGTTGCGGAGGAATTTTAAGGAAGCCTAAGACGGTGCTAGGGAAGGAATTTGACCAGGGGGGCAATTGGGCGCATCGCCATTGGGCTAATTAAAATGCAAATTACGTTCTCACCTATAATACCAACCAAGTTCGTATTGATGACGGTGTCCTTTTATATCCGTGGCAATGACTTTAATTCAGTCCAAAGGGTCGGAGAGGGTGCCAAGTCAAAATCTAAAGATACGATTGGTATTCGAGCGAATCATTTCCCTCCTTCCCCTCCGAATCCGCAGCCCTCGCGCGAAATTCGACCTGCGGGAGAAAGCCGGGGGAAGAGGTGAGAAGAAGTGAGAGGAGGGTGGATCGGGGGCGATTGGGGTGGTTGGGTGGAAAGCGGTACTGAGCGGTGCGAGGGGGAGGGAGGAAAAAGCCGGTTGATGCGAGCACGACGGTTCGGGGAACCCGGCTCGACTTGCTCAGTGACTTTAAATTGCGCGAATGCGGAGAGTATCTCCGTCCGAGCGATCTCCTGTTTAACTTCCGTCATTGCAGGAGATCGCGGAGATGGATGAACAAAAGACAACCCGTCGTACTCCTTGAGTGCTTGTAAAATTACTTGGTCTACCCACGGCGGAACGAGCGAGCGGCGGTAAAGCCCGAGGGGGACATGATTTACGATCGATATTTTCTTTTGTGTACCACTTTTTACGTCTTTTATGTGTCAATACGCACTCCACCACTGAACTTCATCAACGATCAACTTTTCTCTCCCTCAGCAAGATTTCTCCGATTTTCTTAAACGACGAACTAAACTCGTGAAAAATACTCACTGAATTTTATTCATAAAATCGAGAGACGCAATCTAGTTACGAATTTTGATACCGTGATAATAATTGCAACGATGTGAATTTGAGGAGACGATTCGTCTTGTTAATCCTTGGATTTCAGAAACGGATTATTCCAAGAAAAAAATTCAGATATCGGGGGATATGATACCCCCCTGAGCGTCTGCTCAAATCAGATATTTAATTTACTATGAAATACTTGTATGCTCAAAAAGAGAATAAAATGTTACTTCGAATCTCAATGCAAACAAAAACATGACAATCAAGTTGAAGTGGTTGGCAAGGTTTAAGAGCAATGCCCACAGCCCGAATCGAATTGAAAGCGGTAAGATTTGAGAGGCATTAGATATAATTGTGATATGACGCCATAATATTACGTAAAGGACGTACTTAAGGAGCAATAGCAATTCAGCCCACGTACTCTTTCCTGCCATCTTTGCGCCCAATTTTTGTTTAGCGAACGGACTGGTTCCAATATTCCAAAGAAGGCATGGTCCCTCATTCAGGTAATAAAAAAAAATCTCATTAAACTCTCACGGATGATTTAATTTCACTTTTTCCCGCATCTGCAGCGGGGCGCAAACGCAACCGATAATTACGCGACAAGTACCAAAAAAAAAAATAGAACGCCATTATAAAAAAAACTTCGCCAACGAGCTCGCCATGTGCAATGCATACGCTGTTCCTCTCAAGCGACTCCCGCAACCCTTCGGAGGGAGAAAAGTTAAAGAGGGAGGAAAAAGCATTAAAAAAATAAAAAGACAAAAGAGGCATTCAGGAGACGGGAGGTTTGAGTGGAAAAGCTTCCGTTTTCCAAAGGGAGAGCGACTTCCCCAGCACCACCGCGGGGCGGGAGCACCCGTCCCTAATCGGCGAGACATCTAAATCCTATTTCAAAGCGCACGTTTTAGTCACACCCCGCGCGAGTGAGCTAACCCCTCCCCCACCTTCCCGTCCTTCCTTTAAGAAGACGTTTGTCGCCCCGCAATCGTCCGTCCGTTTCATCTCCCGGCTAAGGGGACGCTTAGATAAGGTTTTACCGCCCCCTCCCCGTGCCGTCCGTCTTCCCTTTCAAGGAAGTTCTTTGTGTGACGCTGCGTGGCGTCGAAAATGCCTCCGTCTACCTTTGAAAGAAAATGAGATTTCGATCGAAATAATGGGGGAGGGGGGGAGTCGCGACTGGCTCACACAAGCGATGGATTGGAAGGCGTGCGTGCAGGTGTGTGTGCGTGTGTGTGAGCACAATTCCACCTAAAGAAAAATTGTCAACTCCCCACGGCGGTTTGAAACAAAATGAGCGCCTCCTTGACATTTTAAACACAAACCCTGAACTCCTGTCAAGATACACAGGGTAACTATTTCAAGAGAGCTGACGCATTCTCTATTGAAAACTACCAAAACCACGGACATAGTGAATGAAAAATAAAAAGAAGTGAAAATATAAGATTAAAGTTCAAATTTATTTAATTTATGATTCACTTTGGTATTATAACGCATATTTCAATTTATTTTCATGTTAGTTTCAAATATTTTCCATTTAATAATACGCTTCGATTGAAGGACCCAAAAATTCAGGAGTTAAGAAGACATTACCCTAACGAATCGATTGATTTATAAAACGGGCTTTACTTATTCCATTTAATACTTAGTTCTTAAAATGCCACCAATGATTTTGGAAAACAAGCTATTGTAAATTACTCGTTAATATCAACAATGCTAAAATCAAACTTTTACTAATTCATATGATGCATCTCCAGATAACTTCTTCTCCGGGATATAACATAAGTTTTTAAATAAGGAAGATAAAAACGAGCGAATCAACTGATATTTTTATGATATTCAGTTAATATGGCTGTTAAATTAATAAAATTAAATAAAACATTTGTTGCATTTACATAAGTATCAATGAATGCGTTGCAATATGCTGAGGTCGTGATTTCCTGCGGAACCAACTCATTTGTTAATCTTTATTTCAGGAAATATTTATCAATGTATTTATTTATCCACCTACTTACAAACAAATTGTAATATATTCTATGAGGGCCAGTGAAACCTTTTACATTTTGCATGCCAATTTTCGAAATGAATATGTTTGTGCGATTAAAACCAACTTGGAGATTAAACGGAAACATCGAGGAATTCCAGGGTGTCATTTTGCACCCTGTGTCGACCGTCTGAAAGCGATAATTTCGGCTGTTGCGAAGATTTATCGACGGCGGCGAGTCTGCAATGTTTGTTTCTTTAGCGATGGCTGGTATGTTGGTTGATGCCGACTATGAAGCAGTCTGTGCGAATTTGTGCAATTCAAGTGCATCCTTACGAGAGCAAAAGAAAGAATGCAAATCGGCGAAGCGGTTTAATCAAGAGAGCAAGCAATGCATCATATTACACATAATTAGCAAGAACTAAGCTCTGGCATCATTGAATAATCCCGATCGTAATCATCCCCTGCCACACACCCTAGCGGTGTCTCGCAGGGTTTCATGTTGGTGTAAATATTAATAAATAATCAAGATAACCTCAGGACTGGTGGCTAGGGTTTCTTTTTAACATGTAAAATTACTCATGTTTTACACTAGAATCCTCAACATTAATTGAAACAGCACATTTTTTTATGTCCTATACACCATTGGTACAGTCCACGCCCAAGCCCAGGTCATAAGCAATGAGAGGAAGAACGAAGTATTTTAATTCTTAATGAATCCATTTCATAAAGTTATGACGTCGATGATAACTTAGGTATTGACTCGAAAATACGATAAATTCTCGATCGCCTTCAGTTTTGTCGACTGACCCCTCCACTCCTCAAAGCCCAATTTGGCATCATTTCATCCGCACAACAGCATTAATTCAGGTTATCAGGGGGGAGGGGGATACTTGTGATATGGGATGGGAAATGATGAAATTATCTCTAACGTTTATTTTAACCTCGTTGAGAACTTTCGGACCTCATACCTGTAAAACGTTCTACAGTTGGAGATCGAATTTTCACCAATCGGAGTTTTCTAATAGAATAGTAGTAGTCAGTAGATCATATACAATCGATATAAGAGTAATAAAATAAAAGAAAAATAATTCATTTTTTAAGCTCACTGCTAAATACTTTGGCAGATATCGCCACGTCTCTTATTTTCTTCGCTATAATGTTTAAAATGTAAAATTTCCATTTAAAATTTGATCCCATATTTTTTCTCTTGTATAGACTGTAGACAATGATTTTTTCAGTAAATATATTTATTTTTGCGCCCATACAAAGCGCATGGAGAATATAATGAGGTCTTTGCATCGGAATTTCCATCATTTGGCGAAATAAAATTGCACTTTAATCATAAACAGTTTCGTCAATGATGATGAATTGCGTCCGCGAAAAAGAAGTTTATCGAAATGCCTTGAGCAGTTTAGCTCTTGGGGGCATTGAACCCATACTGTCGAACATCACGGGCTGTAGAGGAGAGTACGAACAATGAAAGCAAACCGCAGCCATCCGGGGATACGGAAGCGGTTAGAATCCACCCGCCCCTGTTTATTTTCTCTTTCGCTGAAAACTCAATTTGGCATTAAGGTATCCTCTTTTGGGAAAGTGCACACATTAACCCACTCTCCGCCTTATCGCAGAACATGTATTGCCCGCAAGCTACACGTGGCTGCTCCCTCCCCTCACACAATCCTCCCTCTCTCACTCCTCCCTCTTCCCTGCCGACTGACTCCCTTCCCTTTCTCCGCTGCCTCACCCACTCATAACCAAGGCCTGAGATGCTACGCGCCATCCAAAGGCACATCCTTTAATTTGAAATTGCTGCTCGGAGCGTTCCCAGGCCTCAGCGAAGTCTTAACAGCGAAGATATTAAGCTTTACGAAATCACTCCGGAAACTTGCAGAATCCAGACGATGGTAGTCCTGAAAATATATGCGAGTAAATTTAAGATGCAGACAGACACCAATGAATGGCATGTTTTACACAGAAATCCGTAACATGACAGGACTGTATTTCAGTCATATATCAGTATTTCATATATTTCCCAAGGAACAAAAGATACATTACGCGATTTAAATAAGGGAAGAGTCATGGATATGAAAAAAATATTAAAAGATGGTCAACATCTTCTTTAATAAAATAATAAAATCATAACGTATCATGGTAAACGCCTATATCTTCATCAAACTTCAAGAATATGTTCAAGGCAATGGAAAATAATGAAATATCCTTTTCATATAAGGAAGTCCATTTGAAATATTAGAGCGAAATTCGGTCTGGCATAGTGTTCTGTGTCCCTAAGGGTCACGCACGTTCCGCGACATTTCTTTTAAGCATAAGAGTTCTGAAAAAATATTATTTGTCCTGAATGATGATAGTCCTAGGTAGCTATTAATTACGAGTAACTATTGATTCGTATATGTGATGCTTTAATCACATGTATATCTCAAAAATATGAATTCATCAGGTTTCAATTTCACATGAGAATTAGAACAAGAAGTTATCCCTCACCTACTTCCAATTTTTCAAATTGCCTGAAGGAGGAATTATCAATTGATTCATAAGCTTCCGGCTACTTTATTTTCAAAAGAATGCTGATTAGGCGTAGTTGAGAGAGAATCAACGAGACCATAGCGTACTGCAATTACGTGAAATTTCGCAACAACTTGCAAATTGGAGAGCTGGCACGAGATTTAAACTTTCTGACTCACTCTTTTTTCTTCAATCATAAAGGCAATTACTTACACTGATGAGAGAGGTAAGGAGAGATATGAATGGCAAGAATCACTCCATGGCGATTTTCCAACATATAACCCAAAACTCAGAAATCCCTCGACCGACAGATTTTTTTTCTCGAAAAAAACGAACAGATGCACGCGCCAGTCGAGCGTGTGGGTGCGAGTTGGTGCGGGTGCGAGGTGCCCCACCTCGGGATGAACGTAGCAGCTTCTTTTTTGACAAATGCCGCACGATTGCGCGCAGGCCGGTCATTGGAAAGGGGGAGGGAAGAGGGAAAGAGGGCGACGTCGAAGGGGAGAGGGCCGAGGGGAGTGCCTCTCCAATTCACCACTCGATGGAATCCACACACACCCACCCACACTTGCTTCCTCCTCACTTCCACCCCCGCCTCTCCCCTCCCCTCCCCTCGCCCGCCCGACCAGAAAAAGAGAGAAAAAAGAATACTTTTTTTAGCTCTCCTCCGAAGGGATCCTCCTCCCCAAAAATCTTATTTATTTTTTAAGAGTGGGAGAAACGGCGAGTCTCAGGGGTGATCATCTGTCGCCCGCCGTCGGGGTGCAGCGGAGAGGAAATGAGATCCAAAAATAGGTGAGTGGGTGCAAGGGGGTGGTGTGGAAAGAGAGAGCAGGGTGGTGGCGCATGGGAAAGGGGTTAAATGGCAAAAAGGGGTGACGGGAAACGTGCGGGAGTGATTTTTCAAAGGGGTGCTTGATTATTTTTTTTGGGGGAGAGACTAAAGTGAGGGCGGAGTGAATATGGGCGGAGGCAAACGGGAGAGGAATGAGGGGCGCATTTGAGAGCGGGCCTCCGTGAGACTGTAAAAGGTGGATATGGAGTTCACCCGTTTACGATATTTCATCCAAGATTCCCTTCCCTCTCTCTCTCTCTCTCTTAAAGCAACACTCGATGACACCAGCAACGAGCTCGTGGAAATACTAGTAGTATGTTCACCATCCTCGTATTAGCTGAGATTCAGTCTCGTTCTCCTTTCAAACAATGCCAACACAATTAGGAAAGATGTTCATTTGAATCATACACTCGTAGTAGTTCAGTACCTAGTATTACATTATATAGTACATACACTCGAAGTACCAAGTGCCTAGTATTACAGGGTGGAAAAATGTCTGCATTCAAGTTTCCTAATTCAAGCCGCCATTCAATATAATCAGAAAGTGCGTAACATCCATGGAAACAAAACTGGAGTCAAACAAAATATTGACTGAGGCCGAGATAGCGTTTCTTCGATAGAATTTCTTCAGGAATCAATCGTCGCAAATCACATCAACGCAACGCAACGTTTCCTTTCCGAAGAGTGCATATATATACAACCCTGTGCCCGAAAAATGTTTGTACCTGATGATGACGCCGTTGCGTTGAAACCGGTAGTAAAAATAAAAATTGTGTGGAAGTTACAAAGTATATTCATTTAAACGAACATGAACCTCCACAAAGTTGAGCCCGAGACCATAGAATTCACGCGGAACATTCTGATTGGCAATGGGATGTTCAAGAGTGTGGGTAGGGGAGAATGTTGGACAAGCAAAGAATGAGTAGGACAGGCATATTGGACGGAATGAAGGGAGGTAAAAAGTATGCGGATTTGAAGGGGGTTTATTATAGTGTCAGATGTCAGGTTGCGTTTTGTTGTGAGAGGTGAGGGATTTATCGTTGTTACGTTAAGTAGTCTGCGTCCACCCAACACCTACCTTAGCTGGTAGATTACCAATAATAAATGAAAACGAATTGATTCGAAAGAACTAGTAGACTTGTTACCAACAAAACATGGGAGGCATTTATAAATTAAAAATTACATCGTTCATTTATGAGTGAAACCGCCTACAAACATTTTCTAAATTAAAATTTAATGATATTTGCCACAAAATTATAACTACTCTTCATTTCTGTCATCTACTTAATTCGAAAAGTAGAAACATATCCAATCATGCTCCGTGTGCGGAAAAGACATATTTCGGTGTTGGCGAACAGATCGCACCGCACCTCCGCGGGCAGGCAGGCCCGCAGGAAAATATGCAAGGGAAGAAAGGGTTATTCTCGGGAGGGCGTGGTGAGGGAGGCGGCATCTGAGAAATCACGCAACGTTAGCAGACTCCCGAGAGGCGAGCAGGCGGCTTTTGGAATCCGATGCCATGTGCCTCGCTCGTGCCAGACGCAACGCGATGCGTGAAGTAGCGTCTGGGGGCCGGCGGGAGGCTGCAGCAAAGCTGGCAAAATACAAAAGTCTCCGGTGCTATCCGTCTCCTCAATTCTCCTCCTCCGTCGTAAACACCGTCGAGGTGGTCTGGTTAAAACCTCGTTTAAGGGTCGCAGCTTTCGTAACCCTTTGAGGCCAAAAAAGGATAAGAGGGTGGGAAACCCCGCTGCGGTGCATTGGACAGTGAGAAAGATCGCGGTCAAAGCAGACAAATGGTCCGCCAAAGGTTTCCTGTTGCGAAATGGAAGCATGAGGACGGAATGAAAGCGTGGATGCAGCAGCTGATACAGCAAACACCATCAGTATTCGGACGATTGAAACATTATAGTTATACTTTGGAGTGGCACCGGCAGAATGCCGTGTGCGATTATCGCGAGAAGCCATAGTGGTCAGCTGTGAGGTTGCATTTTAGCACTATAGTTATTTATACTAAATGTACCAGTTTTGCTCAATAAATGAATTTATTTTCAAAGCTACCATTGTTCATCGTATCGCTTTACCCTGATTGAAACGTACGCGTTGAATCCACAACCACAGACCACCCCGCAAGGGCGTGTGGAGGGGATTTCAGGTCAACAGCCACGCATGCGCATTCATCACATCTCTACACAGATATTTATTAGTTCGATCATGCACTCCAAAAATATCAAATTCATCAAGATAGGTCCCCATACTCCTTGAAGCATAATTTAATATGGGTTTTATCAATTCTTTAGTTACCTTCCTAATATTTCAAAAACCCTAATTATTTATTCGTCGAATGGCAGATACTTGTATTACATACCTATCGGATTCAATAGAACAATTTAATGACACAAGGCCACAGACCACATGAGAGAAAAACCGAAGCATAAAATGTAAGATAATCAAGGAAACAATGAGAGCGACTTTGATTATTGCACTGGTAAAATCAATGTCGAGAGCACTTACCCATTCTAATACCAAATCTTTATCTGCATGCAAATAAGCTTTATTTCCAGCATAAGCCCTCAGCGGGTACTCTCTCATGATGTGGTAGACGGCAACCTCATTTCAAACGATCCTGTAACATTTACCATTGCTCTTTTGAAGACAAGGAATAGGGGAGCAGGAGCGTAGCTGGTGACTGCTGAAGCGAAAGCACCTGAAGTGGGAAAGCTCGTCACCGAAGACTAAACTAGCAGTGGAGGATCGGTGGCACTCGCAAGACTGAGTCTGAGGAAGGGTTGGGTGTTTTGAACTGGAAGCCAAAGGGAGTTGGTAATGGGCGAGGATGGTCCCTATGCTTTACGGCCGACTAGTAAGTAAGCAAAAGCCTAGTAGGCAGAAAGGGTTAAAAAGGATTTCGAGCCGAGGGAAGGGAGCAGGTAGGGAAGGAGGCAGGCAGCTGCCCCGTGGGAAAAGGTCCTTTCGGGGAGAAAGGTGCGTTTTCGGGTAGCAAGCGGTTTGTATTGCGAGGAAGGAAGCTCCCTCTCCCCCCATCCAGACATCCACGGGAAGGAAAAGGATGAGTCTGCGGTACGGGAGAGAGAGAGATAAAAGGGGGGTGGGGGTCGGTTTGAAGTAAGAAGGGAAGATGACGTGTTTTTTGGAGCGAGGTGGAGGAGCCGCCGAGACGGGAACGGGTGAAGGGTTGAGGGGAGGGAGGGGGCGTATTCAAGCGAAAAGCGGTGAGGCTGTGAATGAAAGACGGCGAGCGAAGGGGTAGAAGGACATTTAGGGAAGGCGTGTGAGTACCCCGAAACGAAAATAAGACGCAACAGAACCCTTCGGCAAACCATACGCAACGCTAACGGCGTTCAACATCAACCGAGATTCACTTGAGGAGAGTTTCAATCGAATTGGGAGGAGAACATTCTGAGATGATCACTTGGCGATTATGAATAAATGCACCCGCATCTCGCACACAAAACAATTGATATTTTAAAAAAAATATTCTTTGGCACAAGCCAACCTTCCACTCTGGTTCCATTTGAGGACATTCAGATTAAATAACGTTTATAAAAGTGTCGCATTTAGCCAAAAGCGTTCGATGTTTCAAATGCCTGAGATTCCTGGTATTCATAAGTTATGATGTTGATAAATAAATAAGACTTACAGTTTTTCATTTTCAAACGCCTTTAGGAAATTATTAACTTTCATCCCCTTTTCGTGCTCCCTAAGAGCATTCATTTCTCCGGGCAAATGTCATACCGTTTTTGCTCTCATGAATCGATTACTTGTCACCGCATGCAATGACCACCGGTCTGAACTATCCGGTGATGACCACCTAAAGACTAATGCAAGACGGTACAATGGGAAAGTATCTAAATTTATGTAGATATACTTATAAAAATTCCATGCCCATTGGCTTTGAAAATGTTCACTGGGTGAATCAGCCTCGCAAGTAATTCATACGGTAAGGAAAATGAGTCACTTAAATTTTTAACTCAAAAGTTTTATAAACTTTAAGATAAGTTCTTACAAAAGCCCAAATTTAAGGAATTTAGAATCAAAATAATCGATTATGGAAATCAAATTACCTGCGACGAGGGAATCACCAAGCACACCGTAGTGTGTACTCAAGTAATCCGGGTTAAATTTAACCATTGACCATAATATCATTCTAGTCACTCGATTTTACTAAAACTGGTGGTAGTGCCCAGTCCATCCCTCTGGTATACGAGAAGCGGTTGCAAATTCATTTACATGTCCGAATTGTTTTCTGTAGTTATATCTCAAACATGGTACGTGACTTCATAATATCAACAGAAGTAGTATTTAGGGGAGGCGACCGACAGCTAAGGTCATTTGCGCCATTAGGGATGGATGGGAAGGGAGGAAGAGTGGAGAGAAACCCGGAGTCGGCACTAGCCTGCTCTTTAATGAAAGGCACCAAGGGGTCCGCAGCTCAACGTCCCATCCGACGGACGGCGTACTCACTTAGGTGCTCTTCACAAAGCACCTCAAGTAGGGATCGGGATACAAATTGAACTAAATCTGCCGCCTCCAGGATTCGAACCCGAACCCTCTCGGTCGGAAGCCAGTACGTAAGCTACCGTACCATTCCCATTCCCACGTGACTCCATCTGTTCGTGTGCTGTGCACGCCTAGTGTGGATCCACTCCATGCCACACACCTTCCCGGTGGCTGGCAGGGTATGACGTAGCTGTAAGTGAAGGATTCATGTGCCTATTTGACGAAAATGTTAATGCGCCAAATCTCAGCGTCTAGAAATGGAAATCACCCTGAAGGTAATCTTCGCTAGGAAAATAATGTTAGAAGTAATACTGATATAACTTTTGATTAAATCATCATTCAGCATCGTATCAAACCATTGTAATGAGCAGGGAGACAAGCGAATGTTTCTTGAAATCATTGTTCGCACAAATTACTCCTGGGACTTGCTTCATACCGCTTTTCCTTTGAGTGTGTTGACATAAATTGTGTTTAGCTTCTAAAATATGAAATTTCCAATATAACAGAGACGGATCACATGGAAACCACTGCGCTAAGACATCACTGCGCCAAGATAGTAAGGTTGGAGAAAGTAGTAATTATCAGAGATAATTGCGGCCGGTGAAAGGTAGGCGTATCTGGTGCGCATCTTGCCAATGGCGCTTGGCAGCCATTTCTAACGCAATGTATGTACTCTGCTTAATATCACTTCTTGCGACGTAATCTCCAAAGACACGCTCATTGACACTGGCCTAATTCTTACTCGTTATTTGTCATAATTACTACTATGCCTTGAGCGACCTGTCACTAAAACCTACTCCAGGTCGATTCGATTATGTTTTAATGTGTGCTATTCGCATTATATTGGGTATTCAATGGAGGAAATGAGTTATCTGGTAAAATAAAAAAATAAAGGATCTTAGTAAAGTACATAAGACCTTTGCAAAACCAATCTCTTTCTTCAGAAATAGTAGCCACCTTATTCTCAATGTATTTTTATTCAAGATCATGAGTCAATTCTAACGACATCTGGGTACGAATTTTGTTATAAAGTCGTCCCTATATGTTCGGTAACCTTATAGTTTACTCACCGATATAAGCATGAAGTTTGATCTCAATTGGATAAAACTCAAGGATGGACAGAAGATCCAAAGGCGTGGCATATTTGGCCTGAGCATGGATGACAAACTTTATCTGATATTCTTCATGGTCTCCCAGGATGTGTATTGGGGATGGCTTGGAATTAGAAGAACTATGAATATGCATTCCTCGCATTCTGACCGGCAGATGCGATCCAAAAAACTCTATAAAGAAGCTTTATAAATATAAATGCATTTAAAATACCAGAGTGCAAAACGTTTCTTCTCCAAACTGGTTTTGACTACGATTCATTGAGATGTACTTGTATGGACATTCTTTGTTGCTCAACAGTGCCAGGAGAGAAAAATACGCAGTACAAGAAAACTTCGTCACATCAAATTGATACATGATGGCGCTCCTAATTGACATTTGATGCAAAATATACAATATTCAACTCGAAGGTCGTTAATTATAGGTGAGGATGGGTAACATCATGGCACTAAAAGTACAAAAGGCTTGGTACCAACATGGTACCAAGCCTTATGAAACTAATGCTTTCAGGAAAGGGGTTTTTCATTCCCTGTGCCGATTGCCGTTTCCCAAGATGATTGAATAACCGCAGGGATTGGGTTAAGCTGGCTATCTCCAGAAACACCACCCACTTTCAACCTGAGACCTTCCACAGCCAGTAGACTCTTGACCAGGAACCTATCGTTAATATGGATATCGTAGCATTACATTTCCTGTCGTTTGCGCAGGGGTGAATCAATTCTTCCATATGACTCAATTTAATGACCACCGGACTAGATTCGGGTCCGTCAAATGAAGCAATACGAATTCTAGCATGGATAGCGCTCTAAATGTATTATTTACAGCCCACAAATTTGGAAAAAATGACATGCCCATTCAGAACCATCAAGTCAGGAAGAATAATATTAAATATAATACTCCTCATTCATCAAAGATATTAATTATATGCCTTCATGCTATCCAAATTCTTTTGCAATTTGCCTTGATTTTGTCCATCCAAAAAACGACAACCTCAGCATCAGGATGAAAAAATAAACACCATTCCTAATCAACTGGGATTTCAGGTATAAGATTTAGAATATCAGGATTGAATGCTGTAGGAGGGAACGAGTAGGGTAAATTGCTCTGCGATATCATGTTGAAGTTTATGAGCAAGACAACTGCACGATAGAACATAGACAATGTTACAGACGTCAAACTGTAAAACTGTAGACATCTAGACCTATGCCCCTTTCGCATACTCATCACTAGTTGACCAGGTTGAGAAAAAAGCCTCAAGCGCGCACTCTAGAAACGAAAAACATGATCCAGATGACAATGTCCTCCTTTGTATCACACACAAACAGGCAACTCAAAAAGCGCTGCCCAAGACATAGAAAAGAGTGAGGTTCTGCGATCGCTGCATACCTTCTCTGTTTTTACCGCCACCTTCAGGGTAAAACCACTGAAAGGTGTAATGTGTTCAGGAGGGGAGTCGCACCCGTCCGAGAGCCACCAATATCGAATAGCTGGCATTGTGATCCGATTCAATCCGAGGGCTTGTTTCAATGCAGCCTCGTCCAGGGCGGTGGTTCGGATGGGAGGAGGGGCGAGTGATTCGAGCGAACGGCTCGGCATAATGCTCTCGGAGGACTTCTCCCACTAAGGAGTAGCAGGGGAGGTGAGGACGGGCAGGTGGAGTCATAAAGCGGAGAGGTGAGAGAGGGGGGCGCGCGAGGGGGAGGGGAGTGGGTGGGGACGAGCAACAGTTAATTAGATCAGCGGGAAGTTCGTTGCTCCGGTGACTATTCATTCACGCTCAGTTTGATAAATGATAAAGCTCATTAAAGGAGAGCGGGGAGGCAGGAGAAAGAGGACGTAGGGGGATAGGTTAGTTTGAGGGGGATACTGAAGAAGTACTGTGGAATAAGCGGGGCTGAGGAAACGGACGGAGCAAGAGGGGCGCGGCTGAGAACATACATATATACAATATGTATATAATATATATGCATGCATATTGCATATATATACTAAGTATATATGAAAAATAAACATATACATATAACATAAAATAAACACAGTAATCAACACTAAGGTCGGTTTATTAGGTGATTAGGTGATAGGTGATACGTGTTTCTAAAAATCTGCATCTGTGTTTTTATATATTTGTGCGTCGCCAAAGAGCGTTCCATTCCGAAGATATTTATATAGCATATATATATATATATATATATATATATATATATATATATATATACGGGGCCCTCCAGTCAGTAGTCCAACGCTCTACCCCTTGACTACCACGACCCACTTATATATATATACTCATATATATATATATATATATATATATATACTCATATATACAGAAACAGATATAAGGAAAAGGGATAGGAACACATATAAAGGACGAACACAATAAAGGTGGGGAAGGCGGAATCGAACGGATCACAAGAGTAAAAATATTTCCTTGACCGGGACTCGAACCTCGGATCTTTCCACTTGCCGGGCGGATGCTCTTAACCACTTGATGAGTATTTATTCGCCGTTTGGCGGGATTTCGTGTTTGAATATATATATATAAGTGGGTCGAGCGTTGGACTACTGACTGGAGGGCCCCGTTTCGATTACCGGGCAAGCCTCTCTGGGTACCTGCAGCTCCACCCAAGCTATGTGATTTTTCGGGCACCAAATCTTCCTGGGAAACTGTAACCGGTACAGGGAAAGGAACTGGCCTCCCTACCCTGATGTGTGAATTTCACACGCCGTATAGGGCTTAGTACTGGGTGAACTCTTCCATCACTTACGAAACCAACCTTCGGGTTGATTACTGTGTTTATGCTTCGTATATAATACACAAGCTCTTATATGTGTGTTGCGTATATTATATACGCAAAAATGCTTGCATAATGTAAATGTGCCTGTGCATCTACCGTTATATTCACCGTAGAATGGGAGACAAAGAGGTGGGGAAGCCACTGCGTTTGGGGGGTCGCTATTTGTTGTAACCCATGCACGTATCATGGTACTAAACGGCCCAAGTAATCACAATCTCGTGTACTCGGATAGCAGTTCACTCCTCAAAGCGTTTGAGTATTTAATTTTGATTATGTTTGTCTCGCTGAGATTTGCGAAAGGCCTGGCTTAACTCCTGAAGAAGCATGAAGTTTGGTGCTAAATAATTAGGTCCAATTAACCCAGTTAAAATTTAAAACATGACTATTACCCTTTCCGCGCTGGATATACTTAAGCGCCAAATTTGCCGTCGACGATATTCTTTAAGTCACTAAAAGTGTCGTTTTATTGTCAGATTTTATAACGTGATGGAAATAGGATTTATTTAAAACATCACAACACGCACGTTATTTACATCAATATCGCGAGTTAAAAAGGTCTAGGTACCAGCGAATATTACTACTATAATCTTTTTGCGATGATGATAGATGAATATACGAGTATAATCTGTCCCATTCTAGGCGAACGATTATTACATTGTGAAATTTCAGCATCATATATTTGATGCTACCTAACAAAAACTTAATATTTTTCCATTGGTTACCAATGAAAAACACATACCCATGTTCACCAATACTCAAGACTAAATAATGCCTCGCTTAATAGTATGATCTTTTCAGTTTTCAAATCTAAGAAATAATTAGGAATGGGCTGTTTTCACAGAAGGTAGACTTGAATAGTTTCCGTGAAAATTGAAATTTTCAAATAAAAAAATTGTAAATAAGCAGGCATATAAAACAAATCCAGCCTCAGCCCTTTCTTTAACCCTTGTGTTGATCTTTCTTCTAACCTTTTGGTGGAGTTTAGAGACAAAAATGATGACCTCATTGCTATTTAAGTTTAAAGAAGTGAATGAGTCTAAACTCTCAAACCATTTGGCTTAGATATAACCTATTTATTTCGAGATATTTTGAGAACGATGGAAGGAGATTTAAAAGATTACATAATAAAAATCTGAAAAAAGACAAACGTCAAAGTATCAAAATCGATGGCAGCCTGGTAGTCTAACATTAGAAACCCATTGGGGATAAGAGACGGGAACGGTTTATTTTGTCTTTATTTTTCACCTTCATGATCAAACGCTAACAACGGCAATATTTTAGAAAAGCAAAGGCGAATTCCGGTGCATACCTTCGCTCGTACTTCATGAAGAATTCAGTAATGAAATCGCGATTACCTTAGACGATATATTCTACAAAAAACATGAAACACCAGGAATTTTCTCACTATATTATATAATATAATGAGAGAAATACTAAATTTGCCAGCAGTAGCGGGACCTCTCAGGCAATGCTTGATGAAATCAACAGACAAGTAAGCCCGGGAGTACAAAATGTGCAAATATGAGTGGACCGAGGTGAAAGGAGGCTTCAATCAACTAAAAAAGAGAAACGCATATTTTAAATTGAAAATTCAGTTCTTCAAAAGAAAGGACTCTCGTTGAAGGAATTACAACAACTTGCTCCACAAGAATTTGATTTCCGTTTAACTATATGTTGAAGGTGTGAATGCTAACAGGGCACGTTCCTATATACACAGCAAGCTGTCGCTCCAAGACACAGCCCGCGCTTATTCTCAGTTTTTAGCACATTTTTTACGATGAAGTTCCAGTTCTTATAGAGTGAAATGAATTTGCACTTGGATTAAATTGGAGGGTAGGGAAGATGGTAAGCATTCAGCTAAATTAAACGATGACATAAAATATTAATGCACACATAAATAAGGGCAAATAAAAAAAACTAAGTTTGAACGATTGCATAATCTGGTGGAAGTTTAAATCAAATCTTAATTTATCTCCCATTGAAGTTAAATATCCATAAATCTCTGGTACGGCAAACACTGCATGAATCGTTGAAAGTATTTCATTCCGAATGAAGCACAGTATCATCAAAGGTCCGGAAAATTTTAACTGGACTCGCGAGTTCTGAACGGGAGACGCATACTCCATTATTTTACGAGGCGAAAATCTGAGATGAATTATCGCTTTTGGGTTTTGCTTCATGGAACGCGGGCCTCAAATGCTCCATCCCGACCTCCACTTCCTTCCCATTTAACTCGTAGATTCCACGAATCCATAGTGGTCACCCTCGACTTTCCGCTCCCTCGGGTTTTTTGATTGTGGCCACATGCCTAGTGAGCATGGCCTCATCTCCAGGTCATCTCACGGCCAACGGAGCCAACGCCTTGGATTACTTGTCAAAGCAAACAGCGATAAGTGATCCATTCATTTTTCTACCAGTGGTTCCACCCGTGAGTTTCCGGCATTTAGCAAAAACATAGCAATGCGGTGTATGCTTTAATTTTCAGTACAAGCGCCATAATGTTTTCATGCAGAGCGTCACGATGAACAATGGGATGTTGAAGACTGTGAAAGAGGGAAGAATATGAGGCAAGCGAGGAAGTGGCAAGAGTAGAATAGTGATGCTGGACGGGATGAAGGGAGGGAGGAGCAATGCAGAGTTGAAGAGGGGTGAAGGGGAGGAGGGAAGTGAGGGAGGGCAAGGTTGGATGTCGGGCTGTGTTCTGTTGAGAAAGGCAAGGGAATTGTCGCTGTACCGTTTGGTAGATTTAGTCCATCCAAAACCTACCTCAACCGGTAGATTGCCCGTAATAATAAATATTTTAGTCTAATTGGTAAGGAATGTACTGACCCGTGGACCAGTGTTCACATTCAGGTTATTTTACCACTTATTGCCATCCCCCACCTTTACCCAGACTATGGTTTTTCAGGTACCTAGCAACATTTGTGACAATTCGTAGACAGTGGAGGGAAAATAACTGGCTTTCCTACCCTCACGTTTTCATTTCACAGACCATAATGCTTACCTGGAACGAGGTAAGCCTCTCCATCTTACATATTAAGCCAACCTTGAATACTACTGTTACTTCAATGTATTAATTTTACTTGTGGACATGTTCTTAAGCCACAATGACGTTTCAGTTATTGTGGTTCTGACTCATATGCTGCCAAAAATAAGTCAGTGAACGACATCTATCGGCGTAAACTTATTTCACAAATTATACGCTTCCAATTATATTCACTGAGATAACACGCACATTATTCGAATCAGCCGTATTTCGGCGAATAAAATTTCTCAGTATTCTTTAAACCAGAGTTTAGAAGGAAAGCTGTTTCAACGCTAGAAAAACGTTTTTCGTGGATTGACGCAAGCAATTGACAACCCTATGTTCAGCTCTTGATTATATCTTAAGTCCAAAGCATTTCATTTCTTAAATTAAAGGAAATCATGAAAGATGGTGCGGTGAGATAACGAAGCTTGAAATGAAATCAAATTCACATACGCCTCCTTCTGCTTTAATCTAATGCAATCAAATGCCCTTTTAAGGGTGTGCGAATAGCAGTGGACTAAAGGTAAAGAGAAAATTTATTTCCATGAATTGCAAATAAAGTTAGTTTTTTTCAAATGACGTGAAGTACCGCATTGTTTGTTCATGGCAAAAATCAAAAGTGAATCCCGTGATCAGTGGTCATATCTTCACTATTACATATCTCTACATGCATACACTACCCCAAAAGCCGTCGCAAGGACGTGTGGCAGGGGCTGTCGTGCCACCAGCCAGTCTAGCCCTGCTTCACTACTCCCAAATGCATAGGGAACTCTGCGATCCAACGAAAGGCACGTGTATGGGGAGCGCGTTACGAATACACGCATTACGAATGTTATACTGAACTGCACTAAGAAGGCAAATTAGGAAACCCATTCAAAGGACGGGCACAGATGCAGCACAGTTAATTACAGCTGCAGATGCAGCTAATTACGTATTAGTCTGCATTACTCCAATGCAGAACGGGCAATCACAAATGCATTAGAACTACATGTAGACCTTTACCTTAGGTACCTTTACCGTAGGTTTACCTTAGATAACTACGCGACAATCCGCCAGTCGACAAGAGGGCGGGGGACGCCAGCCATGAAGTGAGTTGAATCTTCCTGCGATCGCGATGCGGGGTTGAAATATATTTCCCATGTCGGATGCAAAACCAAACGATCGTTATCTTCGCAATAGGTTTACTCAAACTTGGATCTTCGCATGTCTTAGGGTTGCCATTCCAGATCCTACCGTAAATGTGTGACGCCCAGTACTCTTTCGTGCGCATTTTTTTACGTATTTGACGGCCCTGTACTGGTTTCCTGTACCTTTTTCAATTCTGTAATCAAAGTTTTTGACACGCATCCCATATGCTCGCCGCAAACTCTATGTGGGTGGCACAAAAGAAAAATCGCCTGTTCTAACCACATTTTTAATTATACATTTGGCGAATGTCTTTCTCGAAAAATATGTGCTTTCCCCAAGTAATAAGATCGGATGCGATGGTGACACCCAAGTATTATGCATGTATATGGTTATCAACGCACTTACGACAACCTCGGAGTGTGTATGAGGGCAAGCAGGCGGGTGTGTCATTCTCCAAAAGAACGCGAATGCTATTACACCGGTGATTTATCACTAATTTTTAAGATATGCTTCCTGCCTGCACAAAAGTAACGCACTCAGGTGGCATGTTTGCCATAAATTGCCATTTATAGAGCTTCCGAAAGGAATTTATTTTTTCGTCATTTTATAAATTTTTGCATTCGATAGAAAATTATTTTTACCCCACGAAAAATGATTATTTCATGGATTCGGTTACGTTTCATGGAATGAAATGATGTTTTGCGAGAGTTATATGTTAAAGAAGTGATTGAAAAATACACTGCGGATCTCGAAGGAAGGTATGACTAATCTTGGTATAAATCACGCGGAAGATGTACTTGGATGGGCGAAGGAGAATTGTGTTAAGACGCATATTTGGACAATATAAAGTTTCCGTCCGAGCCTCAAGCAAGACGATGGCTGGCTTTATCGTTCCTCCCCCTTGTCGCCTCTTCTTGTTCGTCACCCCTCCCCCCCTCTGTCGCTGGGCAACCCTGCCGGTCTCCTCAACGGTGTCCCTCGCGATAACTTTGGTTTATGGGACCCCGACACTCCCATAAAACAGAGTACACCCTGGTCTTTGCTTCACTGCAAAATCTCCCCGCTTGTCACGTGACCGATTTCTCCCCCCTCCCCCAATCCCACCCCCATTCTCCCCTCTGACTCATTCGGGCCTCCCTATCATCTCCCTTACACTCCAACGGATCCATAGAATTTTATGGAAACACTTTTTTTTTTGTAATTTTTCAGGGGGAACATTTTGTAACAATGAAGTTTTATGGGTGAAATGTAGGCCATGGAGGTCATCAGTACCCTTAAAGTTTCATCTGCTATGACTGCAGTAAACCGTGTGATTTTTTTGTGCCCCAAATTTCCTCCACAATGGCCGGCTCAAAGTTCTCCCCATTCACAATTTTGGTCCACCTCATTTTTTGGCCTTTTCTTTTAACAAGATGGTTATAAATTCTCTCAGTTATTCAAATTTTGACTGGTGCCAATGAAAATGAAAAATTAAAAAAATAAAGCAAAGGACAGGCAGTCGCGTTAACTAAGAAACTAAGCTTGAACTGTGAATGAATGTGGAGAATTTTTGCAAACGTTTTACCTCCTCCTATAACTACGCACTTAATATAAAAATGTAGCGAAAACATTCTGACTGCTCTCCTTAAAAAATAAGATCCGGTGCCGCAAAAACTTTCTCGGCTTTGATGTGGACTGGAGAAGACATTGTTGATAGAAGGCAGTCGTTATGGCCTATCTAAGAAAGCGTAAGATGATAACTAGATCGAAAAATACGAGATGGTGAAAATTTACTGTAATGACAAGGTTAGAAGAAAACCAAATCATTAAAAAATTAAGATATATTAAATTTAGAGGGAACATTAATAATGAATAGGACAGTGGCCTAATGGTATGATTACAAAGCAAGAGACACAGAATGATGATTTGTCTCTCGTATCTTTTGATGACGACCATATTATGACAGCAAAAGCAGCATTAAATCCTTCCTCATGGCACTAATAAGTTGTATTGAAAATAAACAAATGGGGATATAGTTTGGCGTCTCCTTTACACTACTGCGCGTGTAAACCGTTAATTACAGTTGCGTCGAATTCCTGCCGTCGTGTAGGGGTAATTTCATTGTATTGCGTCATAAAATATTATTGTAGCCCGACATTAATAAAGCAATAAAATCAAAGCCATTAGATTTGAATTCCTGGAAGTTTCGAATACCTGTAATGAATAAAGATCACCGGTCAATATATGATGCATTGTGAGTAGTGGAGAATAGGGATAGATATAAAAGAGTATTAGTTCATTCAAATCCTGAGATTTAGTTGCCGGCTTTAAACAAAGTAAATTGCAGGGTTGGCGTAAACGTTGGTAATTAAACACAAGGATAAGGAATGAAAAGAATAAATACTCAGATATTTTCAATAGGGGCTATTTGGAAGTTTTTGAGCGCTTACTCACCTTGGCCGCTTTATTCCTATTCTATAAAAGCTTAATTACTCCAAAATGTCTCAAGTTTATGAGTATATTGAGTAAAGAAATGTTTCTTGAAAAGTTTTTGGTTTATAAGAGGCTTATATAATTTATTGCCACAAACCCCATACCATTCAATTTTAACTGGAAAGGAGTAATAGAGCTTCTTGCGCTGCTGAATCTAAAATGCAGGCTCCAACATCATAAGGATGAACCGGCCATAATCTGTCAACAGCCTCTGAAAAATTACCTCTGTCATAGTTTTGCGGTTGCAGTAACACTATAAGATAAGTGAAAACGTGAGATTCTATCAAAATTATGGAATTTTAGGCCTGAAAGGGAGCATATGATGAAGTCTGGCGCATTCAAGGAAGTTAAATTTTTCCCACATTAAAATGTTGGTTGTCATTTGCTTGGCTGTGCCAGAACCGCAACATCTGTTTGTGTGAATTGAAGTGAGGTGAACATTAAAAAAAGTTCATACGACAAGGAAAAAGCTTCTCTAACTCGCGTGCAATTAGTGTAATTGCCTAACATTCTTATTTAGACAGAAGTTTATTCACTTTTAAGTCTCAATGAGCCTCTGTACACTAAGGCTATACTTTCAATTGGATCTCATTGCTTTGGCATTATGAGAATTATATGTATAATACACGACAGTGAAATTTTCAATCCATTTGAGAACTCAAAAAATAAGGTAAGTACATTAAATGGTTATCAATATGCGAACTCTCATTTTACGCTACTGTGGAATAGCCTCACCTATTAAAAATTTAACTTACAGCTTTCATCCATTACTTTCTAAACAAGAGTCTTTTCAGATATCATGCCATTAGCTTTCAGACACAACCCGTAATTAGGTCAACTACACAATAGCCACTAAGTCGCAAGAATGTGATTCGAGAAAATTATGGAACTAAATGGTAGTGAGGAATTATTCACCTCGAAAAACTTTTTTTTTAATTGGTCAAGGCAAATGATTTTTACACTCTGAAATAATGCATTGAAATGCATATTAGCGGATGACTCCGTCATAAGTTACTGTTGCAGCATCTCCCGAAGTTTCTTTGGAATTAGTCCAAGGTATAAACAGCATATAGTAAGTGTTTGAAGTTGGCTTTAACCTCGAGGACTGTGGCGCTTCGCGCACGACTACGAATGCCTGTGACATTGTATGTACGGTATTTCGTCACAACATCCTGTTCCTTTAAAAGCCCCAAAATTTCAGAGTTTAAGAGGACGCCTCGGTAGCTCAACTGGCTATAGCACTTGCCGGGCATTGAAGGACCCGAGTTCGAATCCCAGTCCAGACGAATGATTTTCTGAAATTATTGCATCAAAATGCAAATTAGCGGATGACTTCGTTAAAAGTTACTTTTGCGGTATCTTGCGCAGTTTCTTCGGAATTTAATTCCGAATTTAAATGAGCATAAAAAATCGACATCTGGTTAAATTTCGTTCCGTTAGGAGATATATTTCCCAATGCACGGTAGAATTTTATACCCTGACGTTGTTAATAACAATTTTAACTAAAATTTTACGGACTATATGCAACCATTCACTACTAACACGCGTAATGAATTTAGGTGGGTGCTTGTTAAATAAAGTTTATGAAAGAAGAAAAAGTTGGTAGGTACTTAATGTGAGCGAATGAATCATCAACAGAATTAGACCAAGACCGAATTGCAATGCCACCTGGCGGATGTGTTGAAAAGAATGGAAGAATTTCGTCTCCGTAATTAGGCTCTTACACCGAGACTAACATATCCCTAGCAAATATGAATGTGGTTGAAGTGTAACTTGAGTTAAAAACACCCTTTCGTGGCAATTAAATAGGCTACTTCAGACAAACAATGAATTTATGGACACTTAATTGCCGGACTACCTGGAAAATTGATATTATTTCACTGTCTTTGATTGACATGACGTCACCACTATCAGTCTGCCTGGTCAATGCACAAATTCTCCATGACGCATTTGGTGTATTCACATTCAGAAAACTGAAAATTAAATTATTTTCAGTTTCCAAATATTTATCTAAATTATATTTCATTAGAGCTCCGGCGGTTGATAACCGCGGGCCAAAGTACTTGTTCAAATAGCAAAAACCTACTTCAGCCATCACACACGCTTGTTCGTGCTGTGGTGACATTGAAGCCAATGGATTGGCATTTAAAAGTACGGATGATGGCGACTGTAGTATTATTGTACTTCATCCAGCGCAACACAAATGCGAACTATTTCCGTTCCCCGCTTCCAGTACCAGACAGGAAAGCCACCAAAACAAATTTCACCGTCTTGTTGGCAAAAATAAATAAATCTAGGAATTTAAAATCGTCTGAACAGTGTGAGCATCAGAGTAATTGCAGACTAGCGTGCTCGCGAAACAGGTCTGAATTCGTCGAATGAATAAACAACGAATGCATTCAACTTCACCACTTTTTATACATTCCGGACGCTATTTTGTCGAACTATAGCGGTCAAAGTAATTCACAGAAGCAAAAGCATTTTCCTTGGCGGAGGTCATAGAGTACTCATTAAAAAGTTGGGGAAGTAATACATTGAATAGAACTCCATTTTAGCGCATTTATATTTCTTACAATTAATTCTTTCGCCCAAAGGTACACGATGATTGATATTTTCGTGACTAAGTAATGATTTATTCGGAGGCAGTCCAAGGGCACCGTTGATTTAACTGCGGAGACCGGACCCCCTTGTAAGTTCATGGGAAGCGATCGTCATGTAGTGCGATGCGGCGTGAAGAAAAGCAATCTGGCAGCCAAAAACCTTATTACACCTTTTTTCGCTCTCTGAGATAAATTTTAGACGATCAATTAAGTACAGAATGAGTATATACTCACCAAGTTTACATATGTTCTACGCGTGCATAATGGCACAATAGAGGTTTAGGCGGACAAGGTTTAACATTCTGTCCGCAATGCACACTATTCTCATGTGACCACGGAATTCAGACGATGACAAAATTTGGGATTTATACACTTGAAACTGCGGATTGAGCATGAAGCAACTATCGGGATGGATTTTTGATCTATTCCTTTGGCCACTCAACAAAACAGAAATATAATCCGAGCCTAAAATAATAAACAAAACACATTGCAATGATTTCCCGCCTAAGGATCGATTGCAGTCAAAAATGCAGTCGCGAACGGACTTCACTTTCAGCTTCGGATCGTAGAATTTAACCAATCGGTTTGATTTTTTAAAGTTTTCCAAACTATCCAACCGCCTAAATCAATGATTCTTCGTTTTATTTCCATTTAGATTTCTAACCACCGTTGAAGAAATTATAATCCATAGAGTACTGTTGCCAGTTCTTATATTTTTCCGGCTAATTTAATTATTTTTAGTAACGGAAAAACGTGCTTCTACCATTACTGACGTTCCAACACGGTTCAAAACAACCCAATGCTGACATTTTTGTCGCTGATATGCCTTCCGACGTGAAAAAAACGTAATATAGAACAAAATTCCGGGAGAGGGAGGTAAGAAATAGAAAGGGTAGACAGAAGGAGGCAGAGGGATATTCGAGTGCGGCGAGAGGGGCGGGGGAGGAAGAGGTAAGAAAGGGAAAGAGATTTTTCGGAAGGTGGGGCTTAATGGGGAGAGGATGGTAGGGAAGGGGGGCGGGGAGGGCTGTGGGTGGGGGCGGGAGGGTAATGGGAGGAGGGGAGGTGAAGTCGGAAGAAGGGAGTGGAGATAGGAGAAAGGCAGTACCGGGAGCTTCCCTTTTATCTGTCCCCTGGATCAGGAGGTTAGCAGAGCGTCGCGAGGAATCAGGAGAGCGGAGCGGAGGTTAGAACCGGGGAGGAGGCAGCAGGGGAGGTCTGGGGGGGTGGAGGGAAGAGTGAGACGTCGGGGGAGGGTTGAAATTACAGGGGGAGGGAGAGGAAAGGGGGATTACGAGGAAAGTTGAAGAGAGGATCAACGAATTACCCGCTGCGGGGGAGGAAAGGAAAGTTCGAGGGCAGGCGGAGACGAGCTTCGCCGGAGGAGGAGGAGCGGGGAAGTGCGCTTGACGTTCGGAAACCGATTCAGCGAGGAAAACCCACCTCATGTATCACTAAGGAAAAGACAGCGAATCGTACTCGAAGGATTTCCATGGATTGTCTTCGCAGATTAAGATCGATATTTCCACTATGTTATTGCCGAGGGAAAAGAATCTGCCTCAACGATCGAGGTGCACGCGGTTCCTTTTAGCGGGGTCGACTGAGGAAAAGTAAAATTCTTCCGATGCCATGCTTACCATTAAGAAAAGAACCAAATTCATTTAAGCGATAATACTATTTCAATCCGCTCCTCGAGGAAATAACTCCCGAATCAAATGTGTTCAAATATCTCGAGTGAAACTTTCAGAATACTATACATTCAAAATCCATTTTCATTTCCGCAAAACTTTTCGAGCGAACAAATTCGACGAACTTGAAAGTATTTCACAAAGCTGCAAAGCAGCGTTCAATTCCTTCAGGAAGTGAGCGACTTCCGATAGTGGTTTGTGCCACTTGGGCCAGAAATTAGGGCGAGATAGAAATTACGGAGAGAGACTCAGCCAGAGAGAGAGAGAGCAATGCCGAGGCGACCACGAGCGACGTCCACTCAAGACAACGGACGAGTGCTTAGGACACAATAAAAAAGAAGACACTGAACTAACATTGGCATGGTCTCCGTTCTTTCGGATCCAAATTTGAATATATGAAGCTTTTACCCTGTTTAAGTATGTCACAAAGGCCACACTACGAATATCTTTAACTTTGATATTAGATTTTGAACGCATTTCATACTACACTATCCGAGACAAAAGTCTCCCCCGGCAGCGGAGAAAAACCAGCCCAAGAATATCGGACAAATAAGCAGGCATCACCACTATCGCCAACTACTCTGTTAGTATTAAAAGCATTATGCTAAGTGAATAAGACTAGCTAGTGGACAAGTACTTGTGAGCTTCAGCTCCCGAAAAACCATTGGCAGTTACATTTACGCTGCTGAAAAATGCAAACCAACTCTTCGATATCCGCTTTATCGAGAAGCGACTCATGAAAATATCACAACTCAAAATATAACAGTATCGTATCGCTAAACAGTTCGATACTGCGATGCGGTAATGGACGAAGTTTAGCATTGTGAATATCAGACGGTATATTGCAGTCCTGCCCCTAGCCGCCCGCCCTTAAAGACTCCGCACATGAGCCAGATATTCGCTCCTTGCGTCCGCGAGCGTCAACCCTCCGCCCAGACATCCCCCCTCTCCCCCACCGACGCCTTCGCCTCACCTGCCACCCTCAGTGTCAAGGCTTGAGCCACCGCAGAAACGCCCCACCCCCGCCTGCCTCGTCCACCCCCGTCTCCTCCACCCCCATTCCCCGCTCGGACCCCCTCCCCTCCTCCTCCCCCCCCCCCACCACGGGCCGCCATTCAATCTCCTTCCCTTCCAACACTCTCCACTCCGCACCACTCACACCCATTTAACCTTCAAAACAAAAAAGTAAAAAGTGAATAAAAAGAGGAGGAAAGAAAGATCCAAATCTCGTCCAGTGTCCGTGACGTCAGGGTGTTTTTAAAAGGGGACGGGGGACGAGAGTTCTGTTTCGTAGAAGGAGGCGGGAGTCGGGTGATGTGCCTTGGAGGATGTAGGTTAGGGGAGGTGAGAGAGAGAGAGAAGGGGTGGAATGTGATGAATGTATAAGGGAGAGGAAATCGCGAAGGGAGGGACTGCTTCTATCTCTAAGGGAATCTCCAAAAACGGCCCGAAAAATGAATGACATCGAAATGGCATCACTCTAGAAGGGTTGGCTGTCGAAATCGCTATGGAATTATCTGGGTTCTACTCCGTGCTTGCATCCAGTACACAGCGTTCTGCTAAAGCAGTCCCAAGGGAGAAATTAACCGATCCCTCAAAGCTTCTGCCTGAGCTGTCCTCTGTGGCGCATTAAAACAGGGGCGAAATCCGCAGACGCCAGAGAAAGACGATGGCGGATAATTGCTGAATGAAGGGATTTCTCTCGGAGCGTCTTGACCTCGAGGTTGAAAAGAAATTTAATTGTGAGTCTCTCTTTGAAAATAAGTGTAAATATTGACGGAGCTGATAAGTGAACTTCATTAATCATTTAATTTGAATTATGAATAGATGAATCCCGGACCATCATAAGTTAATGCAAATATGATATTGCTGTTGCCATTTATGTCAGTGATGAGAAAACTATTCTATAATGGCAACTGAATCGCAGAATTACATCGTCATTTTTTTTTATTGAGACATTTGCAAAGCCAGAAGTCTCAATTGTCCACAATGGTCAAATGCCATTCGGAATGATTTATTCGTTTGTGTACCTATAGCAGGGCATCCTTTTTCCAGTTGCCATTGCGGTAGATGACGTAATCCTCCAATATTGATGTTTTTGGTCAATCAGGAGACCATCGTCAGACATAGAAATATGTAGATGGCATAAAACGCCGAAAGTCAGCGCAGAGCTACCGTTCGTAACCGCGAGAGAGTTGAATGCACATCAAGTGTAAATGTGGGCGAAGGAAGAAACTGCATTTTGGATTTGTGTTGTATTTTCATTTGGATTGCTTTCAGGCTCTACTTTGTGCAAATGCATGATCACTGGTAAAGTTGACTTTGATGGCATACCTGATGATGTCGCATATGCGTCGAAACCGGTAGTAAAATTTATTGTGAAAATTACAAATTTTACTCATTCAGTGAAACTGAACTTGAATATTAAAAATATTGCATAAACTTGAACACAATACATGGGGTAAATTTCGTTTTCCTAAGTGTTCACGATCTATTTAATCCTCCAGACTGGTTATTGCCCATAGTTTTCGCTTTTCTCCTTTAAGATAGACTTCCAAATACAGCTCACCACCATCGTACATCTCAGTGGTTCTGAATTCAGGGCTCAATTGCTCACCGCTCAGACATAAAGAGTTTGCATCGCCGCTATTCCCTTCAAATAATTCGTAGAAATGAAAAAAATTCCATCGGAAATGCAAGATATCTCAGTCATGAGCGTTTTCTGGCCACACGCACCGCATGAATGGTGGGTAGACTGCCGTGATTTGAATGGAGAAGGCGCACGGCAAGGTCATACTCCCGTGCATAAACCGCGCGACGGAGAGGATGAGAGCGAGGGATGACGAAGGAGAGAGAGAGAGAGGAAGACCAGGGACAGGTGAGAGAAATACGGACACGCGGAGTAAAGTGAGGAAGGAAGCAAGGAAGGTAGGAGGGGGTGGGGAGAATGGGGTGGGGGGGTGGTGCACGCGGAGGGTTGCAGGGGAGGAGGAAAGCAACAGGGTGAGACGAAAAAGATGGCCTCCTCCTCTTCCTCCTCACCCCTTTCTAGCTCCAATCCCTCCCCACCCCTTGCGAAATCCTCCTTCCCCACCCTCGCACACTTCTTCCACTCCCCTTACCCCCTTTCTTCACCCCCCCCCCTCCTCTCCCCCGCACACACTCCTCTCCCGCGCCGCCTTCCTGCCCCACCCCAGTCTAAAACCCCACTCCCATTCTAAACTCTTTTCATTTCCCACCTCCATTGTTCTCGCTAAGGACGGCGGAACTGGTCACGTGAAGTCGTGGATTGGGGAGTTGGGGGCGGGAAGGGGGTGGGGGTGGGTGGGTGGAAGGAGAGAGGGGTGGGGCAGACGAGAAGCGAGTACCTTACCCCTCCTCCCCTCGCCCACCAACCCTCACTCCATGCTTCCCCCCTTTGGATGAAACGACGAGCACAATTTTCGGAAAGACGTGAATCTTTACTGGGATTTAATTTCACGTTGCGTCGATCCAAATTCGTGAATCTTCATTTTAAAAAAATCTCGAAAAGGCCGCAAAAGTATGCTAAAATATATATGTTTATGATAATTCCAGAGTGCGGAAAGAGTATAAGCCGCAGGTACTTGAAAAGAAGCGGATCAATGGAAATTGTAGGAGGGAGGGCGAATCCACACTACTCTCCCGTAATCCAGTTGCTTTACGGGAGAGTAGTGTGACTCCTCATTTGATCCAGATATTCACCCTTAGAATCTGCAATTAGGAGTGGAGGAATGATAAAATGCACGCTTATTTGAATTAAAAACTTAGTTATTTTAATCAAGTATATTGTTTGTTGCTCGAGTGAGCATGGCTAGAAAGTGAATTGCAGAATGGATCCATTTTATTTCACGACTATTTTCACCTTTTCCGATTTTTGATTACACTGGTACTTACTTTCTTCGATTTTCATTTTTTGGCTTTAGACTTTCACGGAAGACCCCGAGTTACTTGAAGTTGACCAATAAAACCTAACTGGGAAAGGCGTCCGAGTCATCTAAAATTCATAGATTGGCTAGATTTACAAAACGTTATGATAAACTCAGTAGCGTATCAAGATAATTGAAGGAACTAGGTTGGGATGCACTCCTGGAGGGAAGGTTAAATTGCAGATTAAATCTTTTGCATACCCTGGAAGCAGGTAACTTTACGGACGATGTTGAAAATGTATCATTAACCCTATCGCACTACGGTAGGAGAGATCATGGCAATAAGATTAGATAGATCAAGCGTAGGACCGACAGACGTGAGATATCATTTTTCCCACCAAAGATAAGGGATCAGATTAGGAGGAAAAAATTACTTTTCTTTTTTCATTCCAAGTGGACTAGTATGTTGTCATTTTTCTATATATCTTTAGTGAATGTCCTTCTTTTTATTAACAGCTCTTCTCGAATGCATAGAGACGTTTACGAGCAGATGTATAGTACAGTAGTGTTTTAGGAGCCTCGCTTATATGCCGTACTGCATGTACCTAAAGTTATCACGATCTACCTCATTGGAATCATTTTATACGTACATCGTGATTAAGAATGAATGAAAACTAATTTTTGGTGCCGCCTGTTTGGCGTTGGATCACTCTGAGCCGCACGCCCTTGCGCTGGCCTGCTGGGTATCATGTAGATGTAGAAAATTCCAATCTCTTGCACACGTAAATGGCATCATCAAATATTTTCAAATACAGGTCAATCAGAGGGCTGTAAGAATAGAAAATTCCTTTCAAACCGATCGCCTTCTTCGAATCATTTGTCCAGTACTTAAATAATTAGAATTTCAAGGAGTGTCCCAAAAACATTATTAAGTTTAAATCAGAATCAGTCGATCGTACAATTGAACAAAAACGTGGTGCATCAGTAAGATAGGTAAATTTCTCGGAGGACGGCCTCGCCAAATGCTAGAGAGGGAAGATGCCCTGGGCAGAGGCAGCTGGGGTTCCGAAAGAAAAGGAAAAAAGACGGTTTGACCTTCACGGTGCGCGGGAGAGACAGTTTCAACAACGGCGCCATGCCGAGCCACGCGCTCGACTCGCGAGTCGAGTGGGGACGCCATTTCGCATTCGGATATCCACTCGCACCCATTCTCCGTCCGCTTCCTCCGTGCCTCCCATTATCTCGAAGCGGGGCACACCCACGATAGGAAGTCGAAACTGACGCACAATATGCATCAATTATAACGGCTCGGGATTTGTTTTCTTCTTCAAAAATGCAGTCAGTACCCCGTCAGCTTTCCCCTGCAGGAATCTGGGTTGAGTGCCCGGCTTGTTCTGAAGAGTGCGGTACCTGTTGCTGCTGTTGGCCGAATGGACGCTCCTTTTTTTGAAACGCCGGAGGGGGGGGGAGAGATAAGGATGGCCTTTGAGGTGAGCGGCGGACAGAGGACGAGGAAGACGGGGACGAGGTTGGGATGGGATGAGGAGGGCGGGTGGGTGCGGTTTGGCGCGCTGGAAAGGGGACGAGCGATTGAGGGAATTGGGACGATTTTTGTGGGAGTGGAGTTCGAGTTAATTTGGCAGTTAGAGGTTTATCTGGTGAGAATATGTATCCAAGAAAAAAGAGTATTCTGCTGGAATGGTTTGTTCAGCAATTCGAATTTATTTTTATAAATAAATTCGAATTGCTGAAATTGATGAAATCGAATTTCGAGGCCCGGGTAGCCTCGTTGTAATTAAATATTTTCATTAGATTACACCTATTCTTTTATCTAAATTTTCGCTCACGGATGATATATAATTTACATCATAGTCACAATATTTTCTTTATTAACAATATTTGACATACACAAGATTTCAAAATTGCAATCTCTAAGTCCTGATAATTTACAGTCACGCAGCATTTAAAGGAGATTGAGATGAATCGGAAGTTCTTCCATTTTTCGGTTGGGAAAGCAATGGACATAGCGTGGAGGGCACCCAACGGGGCTCTCTTACGGCTCCAGCAGTATTTGATGAGAAATGCCCGGGCGTCACGACACCGCCCCGGCTCGTGCGGCCATCTTGCCCACTCCCCGGCCGGCCCTCTCACCTTCGACCCCCTTGACCTCACACTCCGTTTCTTTGGGATATTAAACAATCTTCCCTTCCTTCCTCCATCGTCTTCGACACGCCCCCCCCCCGCTCCTTCCTTCGGAATATTTTTCGCGAATTTTCAAAGCACTTCCCTTTGCACCTGCCACCACACTGAGGTGTAGAACGGAAGAGGTTTCTTGCGGGGTTTTTTTCCGGAACCGGTTTCCTCCCGCAAGCCGGGAGAGAATTTAAATAATTGTCCTTCACTTCCGCGGAAGTAGACGATAAGTGCGAGTGAATAAGTAGCTGTTTTAGAACGAAGGAAAGACGCGTTGCACAAATGAAAAAAAAGGGGGCAGGGAAAGACAAGATCCAATATGTTCAATGAGTGAGCCGATTCGGTTATTTTATTAAGATTTAGACATAAACAGACAACGTTTAGATCCAACCACTTTGAAATACTCCAAGGATATACATTGACACACTCTCGTCACACTAGCATTACATTTTATCGTGTTCCGGCATGAAATCGTGACAAACAGTAATCTTAAGTACGGCAAATCCAATATGCAACAGAACATTATTTATTCCAGGAGAAGAGCCACGAACTTAACCAAAGATGAAAATCTTATACTTTTATAAAGCTGCAGTGGCTTTTTGCTCTCAGTTTGAAGCTAGTCATTAAATGTTATCGTATTAATAAAAGACAGAGCTTGCTGGTTAGCCAATCCATTTCTGAGCCTTGTGCAAGCGTCATTATCACCTGATTAAACCATTTCACCTCTACGATTACGAGTATATTTTTCATTATAATAAATGCATAATATGCCAGAAACATCTTTAATCAAGATTTATTTGGAAAGCAATTTCAAAGACGAAAAGGGTGAAAGAGTTTTTCTTCATATTCATTCTGCCCCACCGGGTTATCTCCCACTGACGATATTTTCAAGAAACTGAATCTGTCAATTTAGTAGATTGAGAATCACTTTTATCAGCTAATGCTATGACAGCAATACTGATACATTACGTACTTATTTCCAGGCAACATAAATGCGAATAACGTACCTTAACTACCAAAAGAAATATGCTGTAATTCCTTGAACTCTGCTCTGTAAAACATTATCTGATGAGATGTACGGGTCTTGTACGAGAGCCTCAACTTGATCCATCAACTTAGAAGTAACTTATATAATTGCGGTTATATGGCAACGCCGTATCACGGCTAAAGGTCTGGATGCCTAGTAACATTGTGTTCACTTCGCTGTGCTTTTCTGCATTTCCCCGCGGTCCCTTTATAAGCCTTCTCTCTTACGGCATAAAACCATGACTAATGCAGCCTTATAATTGCTAATAATTCTCGCTAACTCATTGACCCTAGTGAGTAGTATATCTTAAGAAGACAGCAGTGAGCAACAGTAGCTTCAACATGGGATGGATATTTTGGATTTAGTACGGGAGAGTTAACGTCTGTTTAATTCATTTCAATTCATTGATAATCAACTTCGCCGCGATAGAAAGAGTGGCGTCCAGGTCATCAATTGATCAAATGTTCCACTCCAGGCTGGAAATCAGATCGACAAATCACATCATGGAAGCGTATGCTACAAGTCCGAGTCAAATGGATTTCGCGCACTCTTTGAAAACATGTTCTAACACGCGGATAAATTAATAAAGTTATTTTGTAACTTCCTATTTCTGATGATGCATTTGTCCAGAATTTTCAAGCAAAAACTGGAAAAATTCCATTGAAGATCATTTCCATTATCTTATCTTAAGAGAGGACGCAATTTGAGTTTTAGGGAATCTTCTTGATTGAAAGATACTGCGTGAGATGCCGCGACAGTAACTTAAAATAAATCTCGGTAGCTTAACTCAAAAACTTACTAACTCGGTAGCTTAACTCACTAACTAACGGTACAATTGCACTCAAATAAAAGAGTCCATTGGTGCTATTACTGTGTATTAGAAGACAATTCGAAACAAAAGGAAGCCATTACACTGATAGACCGATAGCAAGAGGGAAAAGTTTGAGCTGAATATTTCAAAAGATAACTAATGAAAACAAAACATTATTCTCTCGTGCCACTAAAGAGTTACTAAATTTCTTCACGGGTAATGTAATTCAAAATATTTTATTTAGAGAAAAAGATGAAACTTACTTCATGATTAGATATTCATTCTTTACGACCACTCTGTAAAAGAAAGATATATATCTAATTAACTGTGAAATTTGTATGCACCAACTAAATTATGCCTTATTAAATTGTTATGCCTTCTTAAGGTCTTACAGAGAAGGGAAAGTATTTTTATACGAGCTGATAATATGAGCGATAATTCATTTTTCCGGAGCTGGTTTTTTTTGTGGGGTTCG
The DNA here is from genome assembly GCF_022747635.1 of Hetaerina americana. Taxonomy (NCBI): domain Eukaryota; kingdom Metazoa; phylum Arthropoda; class Insecta; order Odonata; family Calopterygidae; genus Hetaerina; species Hetaerina americana. Next base: position 70,031,990 of record NW_027286070.1, read on the forward strand.
CATTATAAGAAATTAAAACTTGCCATATAAAATTGCAAATGTAAGAATCAACTCCAAAATATCAAGCTTCTTATTATTAAAAGTGACGTCTCAATCCGAAGTGAATCACTAGGACCTCAAAAAAACTGGGTCTATGGCCAACTCTAAAATGGTATATGGTAGACTCCAATTGTTTCAGCACGTAGCCTAGCCCTGTCCATCGTTTATGTGTGATAGCAATTGTGCGATACTTTTGGTTGGGTTTATGCGACTCATTTTGCGATGACGGAGCGTATACTCATTCCCTACAAGATGCTGAAATATTCGACTCGGGAAAAACAGCACAATTTCAAGATTAGGAGTAACTGCAAAAAAAAAGAATTTAAGGAATATAAAATCCAGTAGCTACTTTAACAGTGGGCTTCTCAAGATTTTCACACACCTCCGCTCGAGCAGGAATCTTCCGTTAGTTTTGTTATCACGTGTGCTAAAATATTTTATCTGTACACATACTCCTTTAATCATCATTTATTCATGCTGTAATGATAGTCTAGTCTAGTATATATTATTTCATCGCAATATACGAGGGTCATCCGGAAAGTAGTACCCGTTCGTGAAATAAAGACACAAAAGTAAATATTAACAAACATAAAAAATTTTATTTGAAAGAGGATACTTTAAACTACTTCTCAACATAATCTCCAAGCAAATTAAGGCATTTGTCATAACGTGTGACAAGTTTCTGTATTCCTGCTGCATAGTCCTTCGCCGCCAGCTCATTGAGATACGCGAGGGACCCATCTTGCACAAATTTTTGCATAATGCAGATGGTGTTTAACAATTTCATGAACAATTGTTCGAGAAACATTGGGAAAATGCTCACAGATGTCATCAATTGTGACGCGCCGATCGTTCCTCACGAATTCGTCAACTGAGCTCACCAGTTGGTCTGTAATGACAGACGGTCTCTCCGAACGCTCATCGTCGTGTGTGTTCCCCCTCCCCATGTTGAAGTTGCGACACCACCGCCGAACAGACGACTCGTCCATTACATTGTCTCCATACACCTCCTTTAATTGGCGATGAATATCACATGGGCGAACGTTTCTTGCATTGAGGAATTTAACCACTGCCCTCACTTCACAACTGGCGGCGTTCTCAATTTTTTTAAACATTGTAAACAATCACAGAAACAACACAGGCAATGCTAGCGTCACGCAACTTGGCAGAGAGAAGGCAGACAAGCCACTGAAGCTATCTGACCTCGTCCAGCGGCTACTCGCGTCGTTAGCACTTCATGCGGCACGAACGGGTACTACTTTCCGGATGACCCTCGTATTTTTGCTATTACCCTTCACTGAACAAATTTCTGGGCTTCTCGCAAGTACCCTTGAAGCATTGGCATTATTTTCTCCTCGAGGAGAATGCATGTAATAGAATGTAGTCCCAAAAGGAAGGAAGCAGAAAGATGTTGAAATTTTGTGTCATATTTTGACTACAAACATTTCGAATGTATTGCAAAAAAAATCACTCACAGAAAAATAAAAAAAGTGGAGGAACTCCTATATGAAGACCAGTGTGATGAATAAGAAAAATACGGGCATAAGAGACGATTTTTTAAACGACATATTTCTTTTAGAGGAGATATTGTAATACGCCCAATGGCGACTCACAGCATTCATTGAAGTGGAACAAGCATAATATAATGTCAGACTGAATAGGATTCTACCTTTCCTGAAGAACTTTCTAGTCGAAGGTGTTTACCATATTCAATCGTAGAATAATGATCCATCGTCAGTTTAAAGGCCAGTTGACCGAATTTAATTAGGGGGTAATCAGTGAAGAAGAATGAAATAAAGGCTTAAGGTGTAAGATGATAACGATCTCAATGATTAATTTCAACATAAGAAGTAGGATAAACTTTGTAAAATTCTCCAAAAATTATTATTAATACGGTACTACCGATTTCATCACATGGGCGACATCTTCGCATAGGGTACTTGAAGATGTCACTTGTTTGATGAAATTGATAGTACCGTAATAAAATTTTGGTGAATTTTACAAATGATTTCCTATTCCTCAAGATGAATGTTCAAAAGGTTGATCCGGGTACCATCGAAAGGATTAATTTCAACATATAACTAGAGAAAGGTAGTAAGGAAAAGTCTTTAGAGTACCAATCTACGGAGATGAAATCGAGTGGAGTTTTGCCGATGACAAAGCTGCTGTTGCCGAGGGAAAAAAAAGAGATTTGAGAATACCTCATTGACTCAGAAAAGGTGATGAAGGAAAAACGTCTGAAAACAACAAAATTGAAAAAATATATAACGGTCTCCGTTGAGAGAACAGAAGAGACATAGATTTGAAATAATGGGATCAAAAGCTAGAAGCAGAGCAAGAGTATTGTAATTTGGGAAGCAATTGGAAGAAGCGTGAATGAAATAAAGAGGACAGCGCGGCCAGAAAAAGTGTTTTTTCTACGCAGACATCTCGTCCAAGTGAACGTATTTACCCATATAGCACGCGCTTTCTTATGGAAATATAGGGGTGCATATATTGGCTAACAAGTGGAGGAACGGAATGACTGACGAATAATTTCTAAGAAGAATGCGTAGAAGAATGAAATCTAATAAAAATGTTGGTTAGTAAAAATGGGTCACCTAATTAAATGGATTCCGAGATTCTGTAGCCCGATTAAAACAAGCATTAAAGGAAAAAATGAATGAGAAAGATCAAAGATAGAACTGGCTATGGTTTAATAATTTTATAATATCAAAGTACATTAAATATTGAAAAAATACGCTTACAAACAATATGTGTCTATCAACAAATACAATAAGAAATCCGAGATTTGGTTTAGATAGGTAAGAGTAGAGAATTCCGAATGCCGCCATTAGATGGGTGAAATTCACTCATTGTAAGTATAGGAGTCCGTGAGCTCCTTTCTCTCCGTCGGCCACGCTTTCCCAAGAAGCTCTGCTGCCCAGGAAAATCGGAGCGCTTCGATTTAAGGAGGGCTTATACCAACACATCATCCTGGAATTGAACGCGGTACCCTCCAGAGAGTAGTCGCACTCTCGGCTGAATGGACCACCAAGTCTTCATCAATCTGGCCATAAGATTCATAATCTCCCCAAGTTCTTCATAGTTTCAAGAACTGTGTAATCTACATCTACATAATACCCCGCAAGCCGTCGCAAGGACGTATGGCAGGGGGTGGTAGATCACCAGCCATTCTACATATATTCCCTCCATTTCCTCATGCACCGGGTATCCCGTGATCCACCAAAAACGGCGAGGAAAGGGGGCGTCCGAACATCAATCATGCAATATGCCCACATATATTACGAGTATTACATGGTTAGCAGCTATTCCTATGCCTAAACGAAGAGGACACAAAAATGCTAATAAAGAAAGCAGGCACACTTGCAATTATATTAGACCCTTATCACCGGTTAGCATTCTACACATTCCGGACAGGCAGTTTACAAATACAACAGACTGTATGTTTATGCATTCATCTACACCCCACCTGGCTCAAGGGCAAACGCTGGAGGGTTGTAAGACGCCAGACTGGGAGGGTGATTTGAGAGAATTTAATCTTGTTTAGCCCTTGACAAATTCTAAGAAACTGCGGGAGATGCTATGGCAGTGTTTTAACGAAGTTATCCGCTAATATACACTTAAAGGCAACAATTTCAGGGTGTAAAAATCATTCGCCCCCACCAGGATACCGGTAAAGACTAATGATTTTCACACTCTGCAATTGTTGCATTTTTTACCCATATTTTTGACAGCGGCATTGCATACACCTATTTTGGTACGAGTTTTTCACAAACCTAGCGACTTTCCTCTGTACCCTATTCAACTCTGGAGGCAATATTTTTAAGTGGATCCCAAACGCTCGCCGTATACTCAATGTGAGGCCTTACTAAAGATACGTAAATAGCACGTTTTCTTCACTTTTTCATCCTTAAACCTTCCGACTATGCGTTCAATGAATCCTCCCTTTTTAGCGCCCTCTTCAAATAGTGCGCATTTGTTTTCCCTATGTAAGATCCGGTGAAATGGTGATCTCCGAGTGTTATGCTTCATCCGCGACGCTCATCCAAACACCTCCGAGTGTGTCAGTTGGTAAAGTTTGGTTTTTCCACTGTTGAAGAATATATGATGGTACATTTTTTCGTATTTAATTCCTAACCGCCATTCTTCAGGCCATTTTTCAATGTTTTTTAAGTCAGCTTATAGTGATTTACGATCTGCATAATTCGCTATTTCTCTATATATTGTCGTCGACAAAGAGTCTTATGCAGCTTTGTATTGTACTGGTGATATCATTAACGAATCCATTTCATTACTTTGCCGTGTATTCCGTGCCATTGTAACTTGAGAATCAATTTAGCGTGTGGGACTTTATCAAAGGCCTTTTCGAAATCCAAGAATTTCGCATATCTTTCCCCCGATTGCAGAACGTATCTCTGTATGACCGTGTCAATAGTCTCCTTCAACGCACGATTTTATGACTTTTTATCGTGAAATCTGAGGAGAGGAACAATAGAGGTTATATGTGAGATCATAGTTTTGTTAAATGAAATCTGAACGGGACATCGAGCTGGCCAAAGCACCACAGACAGACAGGATGAATTTTGAGAAACAAGAAACGCGAAAGTATTTTCCATGCATAATAATCATTAGACCTCTTCATGCTTAAGATAAGGATGAATTCTAGGTCTAAATTTCAATAGCACAGGTCTTAAAAATAACAATTTCATCTTTATGAATGTTACATTAGAACTAGACGTTTTTTTCTCATCGCACTTTCTTTTATCAACGAAAAACTTCGAGTCTTCCCACGTGTTAATGAATATCGGGTTGGCGTGAGGCAGATTCCTAGCAGCTACCTATTTTTTTTAAAATCGCCTAGCTCTGGAAGAGTGGGAGATATTCAAATGGGGCTCGTCCCGCTAATTTCCAACGCTTTCAAGAAAACATTTTCAGACGGACCAGTTTTCCGAAATGTTAAATTTTCCCATGGCTTAACTAACCACGTCTTATTCTCGGCGTGAGGAAATTAAGATGAAAAACTCATGGGTAATTGTGTGCTAGGCAAATAAGTTATACCGTAGCGGGGAAAATTTTCAATTTAAGACGCTCTGATCGCGTGCTGTTACGTTGACCGCAACATTATATGCCGTCCTCGTGATCCCCGTTTGCTCCATAACCAGTTATGAAGTTTTATTTCTTCTTTTGAAGTAAAGTTACCTTTTTTTAGTTCCCACCAATACGAAGGCAGTCATTTTATTAAGCAAAGTGGCCATTTAAATTAATAATGGAAGAATTTTCTTACCGCTACTAAATTATGGTGGAAGCAATCTCTTTCAAATTGCTTTCGCTTAAATAATTAATTATTTTTATTATGAACTATATCCTCTTTAAGTTGGGACCGCGGGTATGAGTTCGCCTTTTGTGAGGAGACAAATTCCCATCGGTAGCCTAGTTCTTTTTGATTGCAGTCAAGTAAAAAGATTATGCTTAAAATGCGTATGAAGTTTTTCCAAAAGAGAAAAGGTGGATACTAAAAAATGTTTTTCTCAAATTAGATATAAATAATCTGACTCAGTGCCCACGTGATCGGAGTAAATCACTTGCTTCACTGTAGTTCATGTTTCTCCATTTCAATATATTCAGTGTTTGCATTCTAATTTTCTTTCTACTATAACAAAAATATTAAAAGGTTTTTCTTAAATTTATCAATAAGCTATTTTCAAAGCTATATTAATATATGAACAATCCAAGACTGTTGTAAAGAAGGATTGAGATACCATTCATTAAAAAGAGGCGTTTCAGGCGTGATATGGCGGAGTATCATGATTAATTAAAAAATTGTCAATTTTCCACAAAATAAGATTTATTACAACGGGTTTAAATTTAACTAGCATCATCATCAGGTAATCAGGCCACCTGATTACCTGATGTATGTACTCGTATCATATATAGTCATGCATTGGGTGCTACATATCAACATCCTTAAATATCATAACGCGCTGTTTCAAAATACCACACTTTAACATATATTTATTCATATTTTAATGGTATTTTTACAGAATTAGGATTTGAAATGATATGGAAATCAGGAAATTTCCAACCAACAACCTTTGGAAAATTTTCGGTCACTCTTTATTTCAAGCTGTGGGGATCACTGATATGGGGATCATGATGTATCTTCACGTACACGTACGGTGCTCATCCACAGTGCAGCAAATGTTTCAGCTAAAATAAATAATTTCGCATGTTCAGGTGTAGCCTCAACAAGTACCCAAGGAAAGACAAGAACGTGCGGCCATCTGGGTGGGGATTGTCGAATCCGAACCCCGCCTCGAAGGTGTTCCATCTATTAGGAGTCACTTGTTCCCAAATAAATCAACGTCACTTCAACCCTGTTCCCTGTGCCATAGATAAACTCCCGCGGCATAGACAAACACTTCGAAAAGGGTGCGTCTCTTGCGTGACCATTTTACTATGCTATGTCTCCGCAGGAGTAACTTTAAAAAATGGATCCTTGAAATTCCCTCGAAAGCGCAAACCATCTAAAAATGGCTCAAACGCACTGTAGACCCGCACCGCACTCCGCGGACATCTGCCCTCCACAGACTAACCTCCTCCCGAGGGTCGGAAGCAAGGGGAGGAGGGAGGCGGGGCTGGAAGGAGGGAGGGCGAGGCGTTGAGGAACCTCGGGTGGCGAACGGGACCCCCATCCCCAACTCCCCTCACGCCACCCTTTACCCCCGCATCTCGTCACCAAAAAACGCCCCTCGGGCTATCCTACAATCTTATCCACCGCGCACGGCTCCTACAACGCCTGCCTGCCTTGAGGTTATTTTTTCCCCCCCTGAGGCTGCACATGTGTCGGCTACCACGTGTGACACCCCACCCTCTGCCACCAGCACTCCCACAATATAATGCCTCCACCCTTTACGAGGGACGGAGCGAGGATGGCAAGAGAAGGGTGGCGCGGCGAAGTCCACGGTGCTGCGATGAGAAACGGCGGCGCGTAAATTTGGAATGTGCTATATGCCATTTCTAAAATAAACCCTCAACAAGACATTTTAAGAAAATCAAGAAGACGTGGATTATTTTAACCAAGAGAAAAAACTCAGCGAAGGCAGCGATTCGGGATATTGATGGTTGTAGTACAAAAATTCACCATATTAAAAGGACTGCTGGAGTTACTGCTTTACACGGACAGCCTAATTTAAACTCCTCTGCCGAATGCATTATACTCTTGACGTTCTCCACGCACGATCCTTCTAAAATACGCTTCCTTTCCTTTTGCTGCTTACTGGTGGTGAATTTGAAAGTGTTGCTCTAAGAACCGCTATAATAACCTATCAGAACACATGGGAAAGTTGTTCAGTTATGATTAGCGGAATCCTGAAAATGCAGGATCAATGAATTCACGACTATACTGAAAAATTACCCAATTGTGCAACTGAATTAACGGAAAGGAAACGTAGAATCATAAAACTACACTATTGTAGTATCCGAAATGTAGATTCAACATTTCGAAAAATTGTAAAAACGACTTGCCGTGGTAATCTCCTTTTACTTCTTAGGTGGGAACTATTTCAAAGACCGCCTTAGGTTGATTTAACAATTTTTATGATGATTCAATTAAATTGTTTTTAAGTTATGTGAAGAGAAACATCGATAAACGTCAACTCAGTAGAGGAGTCGAGGTCGAGACCCCGTGATCACACTATCAATTCGAACAGGTCTAATTGAAATGTAAGGTGAAGGTTCCGCTGAGAGGTGAATGGGATGCAGAATACGATGGTACTTGCATACACCTCTCCAAGCCGATGCATCAACACCCTTGCGATATTCATCTTACATCGCGCTGGGAGTCTCGAAATCGAGCGGCGAACAGGAGAGTGTGCAAGGGGGGGGCGGGGAAGGGGCCGAGGAACAGGGAAAAAACACCGCCTGCTGGTCCCGGAGAGGTGGACGGTGTGAGGGAGGAGGGTTTGCGGTGGGTCCTCGGAAGGAGTCGACGTGTGGAGGGAGGGGATGAGGTCTTGGGACTTTTTTAAACCCAAAAAAAGGAGGGGGGGGAGATGGAGGGCTGTGGATTGATACGTATCATAGGTGCGGATGCGTGGCAGAAAGATGCGGAGGGTTCTGTGGCCGAGATTAAACAGAGGGTGGCGATGGCGGGAGTGAAGCATGCACTACCCCTACCCCCTCCGCTTCACTGAGCCGTGTTTTGATTGTTATAAACAAGGTTAATGGGAATCGTGTCACAGTCCCTCGCGTTATGCAACGGTCCATAAATTCTTCAGAGATGCTGGGTGCCCGAATATGGACTCGTCAACATAATTGAATCAACATTCTGGATACTAATAATAGAGCGGCTCTTTACTCGACGCCAAGAAATTATGAGATTCAGATCTTCTTAAAGAATGACTGCTTCTCTCTCTTAGTAAGTCACTGATTCTCCAGGGAGACACCCTAAGGTTTGTAAAAGTCTATGCATCGCATGAGCTACTCTGGAAATGGAAACTGCGATGAAGCCACTTTCCGCGATTCATATCAAAATGTGATATGTACTAACTACTGACGGATTCTTTTCCGCGGACCACTCACTCATCATCCTTTTTCGTGTAACAACTTGAGAAAATCAAAATGTATCTTTTCGTTCATATTTCAGGTGAGGGTTTAAAAGAGTGGGTTTCCATTTCGGGATTACATGAGAGTGTTAAAACAGGAAATTGGCGGTATATACAGTGTATTCATCTCATACAAAGAAACAGTAGAAGCATTCGCCATCTTTATAGTACTGGGCGCATATGCAATTTCTATTAAGTGGTCAGCGGTTGTTTCTGAAACATGCAAAAAATTAGGGGCATGGTCTAAAAATAAAAAATCATGTAAGTATACTCTTTAGGCTTTGGTTTTAAGTTATCACAAATGAACCATCATACTCAGGAGAGGATCCTGAATGGAAACAGCCGGAAAATCATAATTCCCTTATACGACATTCTCTCTTTTCATTGGGCACAATTTGTTTCACCAATTTCATACTTATTAATTGACTACCGGAGTAGATTCCACTTTGTGCGCATGTATTTTTAAGCATATTTCGGTCCGAATAATAGTTTTCTGACATTTCCATGGTCGTTTTTGACACTCTGCAACATTCTCTGAAAGCAGGGATAATATCTGTTGTCATTATTCTACCCATTGAAGAAGGTATTTGGACGGGTTCTGAAAATTACTATGTATTACTTATTACAAGGAGTTTCTTTTGCTGGTTTTAAATTATTCCCTGCTTGGTTCCTTCGCCATTTTTGCCTGCCCTCATACTGTCTAAAGCTCCTATTCTCTCCCACCCTGTACCTTGCTGAATCCACATTTTTCCCTTTTAAACCTCTAACGGCCCTCAACATACATCGCCATCCAATATTCCCTCCATTCATCTTTTTTGTCTTTTTCGGATTTCTCCCATCTAGTAACTCTCTTCCCCCCATCTTATTTAAAACTTGGTCGTTGGTCTTCATCTCCCTCCAGCATATTTTATCCATTCTTCTCCGCACCCAATCCTTGCCTACATGGTTTCTAGGAAACAAACAAACCCTGCTGATGAGCCTTGTACTATTCACGAAAATAAATTTTTCCATCAGGACTAGGGTTGGCGAGGAAACTTCAATTAGCCCTTGAGCCCTGAAAATACCTCCTAAGGTGTCCTCGGGGTGCATGAAATCCGAGGCCGTAATCAGTTGCGAAAAATGTGAAAATAATCAGATTGTTCAGCTGAAAAAGACTAAGATTATATGTTGTACGAACGAGATACATAAGTCTACCACATATATGCACAAAGTACATTGAAAAAAAGGTCGGTAAAAAAAAGATATCATCGGTGATTTGTGCTCTACTGTAGAATGCGAAAAACTCCGCGTTTTTGGGGCATTACGAAATATTCTACTTCTACATCAACACAATACCCCGCCAGCCGTCGGAAGGGTGTGTGGCGGGGTGTGGTAGGTCACCAGCCATTCTACGTACATTCACTCAATTTCTTCAAGCATCTGGTACCCCGCGATGCACCAAAAACCGCGTGGAAAGGGGGGGACCGAACACTAATCATGCAACATGTCTACACACATATTACGAGTATTATATGGCACGAGCTATTCCTATGCCTGCACATAGAAGACAAGATAATACGTTAAAAGAGGGTAGGCTCACATGCAATTGAGACAATTATTACCGGTTAGTATTCTACGCAATCCCGACGGTCAATTCACAAATACAACAGACTTTACATGCATTCATCTACACCCCACCTGGTTGAAGGGCGCACGGCGCGAGGCGTTACGACGACACTCATGGATAGTGCTTTGTGGGAATCTTGTATACCCCTATGTTTGACAGCGCGTACCAATTTTTTTCTTAGGTTCTCCCGCTTTAATTGCTGTCGCGGATAGTGTGCGGGAAAAACCAATACTTAAATCTATCAGTTCGACAATTTAACCCCCTAATTTTATCACAATTGTCGGCCCTGCCAATGTAATTAGAGGGTCTATTCTATATCAAATGTCGGATGAAAATTCGATTGGGAAAGTGAAGTTTGACATGGAAAAATATAAAAAAATCCAATGTGTCAGGATAACTTCCTCACTTTGGTCCGGGGTGATTCTATTTTAAAAAAAAGTGCCATTAGCGATTTTTAGGAACTGGTTCATCAGATGTGCCTCAACGTATTTGATGTCAAAATGCACTTAAGCTTATTTGCAAGCATTTTACGCGGAAGTATTTAGCTTATTTAAACTGATTAACGTTTATTGCCATTATACACAAAAATTATTTTTATTTTTACCAAGAATTTTCAAAGCAATTTATTGCAAGGCTTAGCCCTAAAACAGAGAATTTAACTTTGCCGGTGGTCCAGATGTGATGTGATCATTAGATATGCATTTGGAATGGCGTGTGAATATTTTCATCAATGACTGTGCAGTCCATGCCGGATCGATTGATAAGTTCTCAGGGGCATTATGTCTATAAATAAATTAATTCATCCCCAAATTAATCCCCCCTTCAACAAGAAAGACCCGAGACCCGACATATTTAATGCAATTCGATTATTACTGTTTAAATTTAAAGTCATTTAAGACGGAAGATATATAACACAAGACGGAACATATAACCATTGATTTCGTAATTATAAAATTCTAAGTGTAATATAAAAAGCACCTACTGTTTCTCTAATATATATATATATATATATATATATATATATATATATATATATATATATATATATATATATATATATATATACTACCTTGATCAAAAAGTTCCCGGAATAACCACCGTGTGGCGCTCCCATCGTTCCGATTTGAGTTCTGTTTTTTTTGTTAAATTGGTACATCTGTTGTTGATATTCCCTTTAAATCTTAGTGTCATAACTTGACATTTGCAAAAGTTACGTAGCCAAGAGTACATCTATCTCTGTGTGTGTTGGCGATTTTTTACAATTGCAGAAATGGATTTAAATTTGCAACAACGAACTTGTATTAAATTTTGCGTAAAAAACGGATTTAGTGGCGCACGGACGTTGGAAATGTTGGAAAAGTGTTTCGGCAACGATTCTCTAAAAAAAACGGTCGTTTACCAGTGTCACGAGCGGTTCAGAAGTGGTCGTGAGTCAATCGAAGATGATGAACGCAGTGGCAGACCATCGACATCGAAAGTCGGTGAAAAAATTGATAAAGTAAAAGAAATGTTGGTCAATAACCGCAAATTAACCATCAGAGAAATAGCGGAGGACTTGAACATTGCCTATGGATCCGCCCAAGACATTGTGGTTAATGATTTGGGTTTCCGTCGTGTAGCAGCAAAATACCTCAATTTCATGCAAAAAAGAGACCGTGTTGACGTCGCAAAAGACATGATTTGCGAGGCTGAATCCGATCCCACATTCATCAAAAGGATCATTACTGGAGACGAGACGTGGGTTTATGAGTACGACACGCAATCCAGACATCAGGCAAGTGAATGGCGTTCACCAAATGAGCCGAGACCAAAAAAACCACGTCGTTTTCAGTCAAAAAAGAAGGCAATGCTGACGGTTTTCATGGATTACAACGGTGTAGTGCATCATGAATTTCTGCCAGAAGGCCAGACAGTAAACAAAGAGTATTATTTGGGCGTTATGAGACGTTTGCGTGAAGCAATTCGCCGAAAGAGACCAGAAATGTGGGCAGAAAACTCGTGGATTTTGCACCATGATAACGCACCGTCGCACAGTGCTATCATTATTCGTAATTTTTTGACGAAAAATGCAACAAATACCATCCAACAGCCACCGAATTCACCTGATTTGGCTCCCTGTGACTTCTTTCTGTTCAATCGAGTTAAAAAACCATTACGGGGAACGCGTTTTACCAGCCGAGAGGAAGTAATGGAAAAATCGCAGGAAGCACTGATGGACATACCGAAAACCGAATATAAAAAATGTTTCGAGGATTGGATCAAGCGCTGGCATAAGTGTGTTGCAGTCGATGGGGATTACTTTGAAGGGGACAATATAGATTTAGATGAATAAACTTGTATTTTTAATTTTCTGAATAAATTCCGGGAAATTTTTGATCAAGGTAGTATATATATATATATATATATATATATATATATATATATATATATATAGCTTTCATGGTAATTTTATTACTATGAGTATTTTTGAATAAGGCATATCTTCCCGGGAATGGAAACCGAAATTGATATGTCCAGCAGACAAGATTGTGAAGAGTGTTCACATAAAACTAAACGTACTTGTAACAACTTGAGACTCAGAGAACAAGTTGTCACAATGCGTATTTTTCATAAAATACACATCCATTTAAAAATATTGCTACTGCACTAAAAGACCTCAAAAGTTTTATTTAATCTACTCAAAGGAAATCATAGAACTTTTTTGGAAGTCCAATGGCTCCGGTCGTCTCACTACGAAGCCGAAGTTCAATAAATTAAAGTATTAAGATGACAAGAAGCTTCCGATATCATACTTAGTAATTACTTAACACTAGCAAACTTCCAGAAGATATGAACTTAACGGGTTAAGGAAAAACAATACCCCCCAAGGAATCAGTAAATTCTTCATGAAACGAGACGAAGAAAGGGAAAAAGATGTAAAGAAGAGAGAAGAACGTTTATCCAGGATCGGAAGTGGTAGATTCCTTTCGGCTGGGGCCTGCTCAATATTAAGACCGGATACGGAACGCGACAGAGGAAAATCGCCAAGGGTACGACGAGCTGAAGAAATAAATGCCACATATGGCGGGGAGGGAGGGAGGGACGGGGGAGCGTAGACGCCAGGGGCCGGGGAAAAAATGATTTGTGGCCTACGGGCTTCGGGTTATATGGGACGGGTTGAGCTGCGGTGGCAGCGGAGGGTGGAGGAGATAGGGTGGGGGGCACTTTGGGGTGTGTGTGAGTGTGCGGCGGAGGGAGGGAGGGGGAGTTAATCTCCAGTTCTCCGAGGAATAACATAAGAGGAGGCCCGTGCTTTGACGCAGGATGCTGCTGCCCTAGGGAGAGGGAAAAGGGTACGGATGCTCATCCCACGGGAGACACAAATAAATGGAAGATAGGGAAGAAAGGGTTTGCGGTGAAGTAATAAATAATGACGGGCGTTTACTGCAATCGAGCTCACTTATCACAAATAAAGAATTACCTAAGCCCAATGCTATAGCGGCGCTTTAATACCCCTCGGACATACCAGCCAAGACATGTACTATCGTGTGTCTACACAAGAGACTCGCTTTTTACCAAGACGCGCGATCGAAGATGAAGGCGTTGCAGCTCGGAATGAAAAGTTTCTGAGTTCTCAACGATCAAAGCAAGTCTGGCCACCGTCCCTGCATCTAACTAATCTTCTTGCCAATTACACATCAACAATCTTCGCGAATTTCCTATACCGGTTTTATTATTTATTAGTAATGTCCCTAGAACACCCCCCTCAGCAATGGATTCATTCATTCAAGCCTTCGACCTGAAGATGCGTCAGGGGTAGGGTGAGCATAGTGGTTTTGTCGAGAAAAGTGGAGACTAAGTATTGCAATATATTTGATGCTATGAAAGAGCTTTGGAAAAGCATTATCTCCTAGTGTTTCAACAAGACATTGAATTAGACGATGAGTAAGGATGTACGTACCAATACTAAAAGGTATACCGATGGAAATCGAATGAAGACTAGAAAGACAATCAAGAAACAAAAGGCTCACAGATATTAAAATAATGCAGAAGAAAGAGGAAAAGGGAAAACAATGTGTAGTGAATGCATGATTTAAACAGAAATAATCCATGAGAATCACAAATGTCGCTTAGAGTAAGTATAAATTCAAAATGTCGTAAAATATTGCTCGAAGATCAGACTCATTCTATCAACACCTTAAGAACTCTTGCTTAAACTGTGGTTTATTCAGGAATCGATTTCCTCACGAGCTTATCCTGGAATATCATCATGAATGAATTCATTCAAGTCAGAGCCGATTTTGACTGAAGGTACCGTAATTCACACGTATTCCGAATTGCATCATATCAGGGATCAGAATTAAATTTGGATGATTTCATGAAAAGGGTGCATTGATATCGCGGCTGTAATCCCTGAAGTAAATACATAAACCCTCTATGCAGAGTCGTCGGCAGCGAAGGGGAGAAAGACGATAGAATAAGAGGATATACAATATGTACATGTACATACAGACCGTGGGATATAAAACGGATTTGTATTAAAAATGCATTACTTTGATTCACCTTTTTATCAGATAAGTTAGTTAAGCTTCCTAACGAGTTGATCCTGCTCCTTTTCAGTCGAGGGGATAAACTCTTCCACCCTCCAAGAAAAGCCTATCCGCAACACTCTCCTCTCGAAGACATCGTTTATTTGCAGTCCTGTTCCGAAAACCTCCCGAGTGCAACAATTTCAGAGTGTAGAAATCATTCACCTTGACTAGGATAATGATTTTTACACTCTGAAATTGTTGCATTGAAATACACATTAGCGGATGACTCCGTCCAAAAGTTACAGTTGCGGCATCTCCCGCAGTTTCTTTGGAACCTCCCGAGTGTCAAGCCCCCCTCTCTCAACATTCGACGAGTTTAAAAGAAACAGCATTCCCGTCGAATCGTTGTCTGTATGACTTTATTTATTCATTTTAGATGTTTATATTGAAATAAACAGTGCAACTTGATTTACCTCAACATTTTTATGGAAGAATGACTGCGACACTTTTGAGTGATTTGATTCCCGTGATACGATTCGTTTTTTTTCGAGTACTCCCAACGCAACCCGAGGGTGAAAGACAAGAGCGCCGAAGAAGAGACGAAAGGGCGGCGTCGTAGCTAATTGATCGAGGGGCTGGCCGACTCCTCACGTGCTCCCCAATCCGAAACCGATCCTTTTAAGCAGCGTGGAGCAGGATTAAGGCCGAAAAAACAGAAGCGTTCCCTTGCGCGCCGGAAGTCGCGGAACGATGGTCCTGCCGTCTCCGACGACGGCGGCGAGGAACAACGAGAAACAGATGAACTCCGACGGGCGGAGTGGGTTGACACGGGAGAAATGGGAGGAGTTGGGGGTTTGCCGCATCCTATTCGCACATACTCGCGGGTCTGCGAAGCACGTGCTGGGAGAAGAATATTTTCCGTATCGAGACTAAAAATGACACGGTGGAAATACGTAAGTAAATGTTGGGACTTGAGGGTTCGCAGATGGCTGCGGCACAAGGACACCTCGGGGGTGAAAGTTCAATTTTCATCACCGGACTGCACCGTCCGCACTTGGCTCCTGTATGGTCCGCTCGGTATTCATGTTCAATTATCCCGAAAGGTTTTGATACATGTTTTCCATTTTTTTCAGTTTCCCACAATGAATTATTAAAATAATAATAATATTAAAAATGATTAAAAGGAAATACATTCAGACAGTGGAAAAACATTCCCTTTTATGCGCTTTGAATTTTGTCATGACTAGTAGTAGTCATCACATTTTAATTCCCTTTCGACAGGGAAATTCTCATTTACCCGATGTAATCCAACATCCTATCGAAACCTTCGTTGAATGTTTTGGTTCAAATAATAAATAAATTACCTTATTGTATAGCTAATATAGCTTTTACTTTTTTATCTCCTGGCAAATCTTCCGATTTCAGATATAAATATCAACTTTCTCTCCTTAAATTCCGAAATTTCTCCATACTATTCCGCCTTACCAATGAATCCACTTTCCACCAATGGAGCGTCCTTCATGCGAGTGGTTCCACAGTTTATAATTAAATTCTTAGTTCTCCACAGTTAATAATTTACTCTCTCACATTGTCTATCCAAGTTACAGTCATCCTCTGCCACTTCCTTTTATCTTTCATCTACCATATGATCAATCCTGTAATCGTCTTGGTTCTTTTTGCATTTCACCTTTCTATTTTTTTAGAATAACGTTTCGTTATTTTCTCTCTGGCTCATCTTTTTCTTTTCATTTTTTTTTTTTGCTTTAACTCAACAGGTCCTATTCCTTTACACTCATAAAAAATTTAATCTACAAAAACCTTTTTACTATTTCTAATTTAAACCACTTAATATTTCTGTATCTCAGAATTTCCTCCCTCCTTAAGTTAATTACATTTTAAGATATAATTTTTAACTACTAAGTTATGATGTGAATACAGCATTCGCTCCCAGAAGATTACATGATTTGATGCAGATATTCCCTTGATGTCCAAATACAATTAAATATAACTGGTCTCCAGGCATTTGTTTGCCAAGTGCAACTACGAATATGTGTGAAAGAGACATTAGTTGGTATTAATTCCTTCATTATGAAAAGGTTTATATTTTTATCACCATGATCATTTCTTAATTGGAAACTATACTTTCCTACCACAATTTCATTCTTCCCTACTCCCACCAATTGTTTTTCAACCCTCTATCATTATACGGTGCTTCATAAAAGTAATTTTAGCAATTGTATATTCCCTCCGCTTCGTTTTTAATACCTTCCTCCCCTTTTTTCTCTTCAGTTTTACGAGTACTTCGAATTGATTCTCTCCTCGTCCACTATATTACCCTATACAAATCCTCCAATCCTTTACTCTTCATACACAGAAACCAAGAATAGCTCTTAAAATATTACAAATCAATATAAGGGAGAGAGAGAGTGTTTTAGAAAAGCAGGAAATCAAATTCATAAGTAATAGTCTTTCGGTCTCATAAACTATTGTCTCTCCCATTCAATTGGCCAATTTGTGCTATTCTTTGTCCAACAACCCACGATAAACTCCTGCTATATTAGTTTCCACTTTTTCTTTTGGCAATGGGACAAAATGAAAGGAATTTATAGGACTATCGAAGGTAGGCCCAATATCTTGATTGATATATATGCTAAAATCCTCGCAAAATTATTTCCCTTGAGCGTGACTCACAAGATAAGCGCGGAGCACAAAGAAAATTCAAATGAAATATTCAGTGCATAAAAAACGGACAAAGTACGTGAAAGTTTAGAATGGTAAAAAATAAAAATTGTATAATTAAATTAACTAAGAAATAAATCGCATACAAAATCGATAAAAATATGTCCCCAATACCAACTCATAATTGACGCGGTAAAATTAACAAGAAATCAGTGAACCAAAGGTCCAATTGAAAAAATAGCTCAGATATTAATGGTGAAACGACGAGTTTAGACCCCAATCTTAAATTATTTTGGGCTCATTTCAATGAAATGGAGTTTTGACATTCACAACATGCCCTAAGAGTCACCACTGTCTTCTTAAGACGGGATCAGGGTACTGCACTAGCCACTGATTCGGCCACAGGAGGCGAGAAATAATGTGGCTGCATTTTGTCGGTGATAACGAATACATGGATAATCCGAGAGCACCGCCATTTCCCTTCATATATTTCCCTTATAATCCGTTGCTCCCCTTATCGATGCGATCACACACTGAACGTTAATTGGAAAATCACTCCATGAAAATTATGCCATTACGGAGAGGAAAAGATGCATAACCCATATATTATTATATTCATATTCAAGGTTACTGTGCCGAACCTAAAAATATATGGCCACCTCAAAACAAGGAGGGTGAACGCTGATATTTGTTTACTTAGAAATAACGAATTAGCATGGAAACTAGATGCATATAACCTATTCTCGAGATGACATGATTGAGTCAAAAAAAAGTGCTCACGGCTATAAAACACAAGAGTTGAAGACAACGTTTATAGATGGCAGTTCCGACCAACAGGAGGGTGAATTAGTCACCATAATTATATGTTTCCTTAGTTTCTAAGAAAGAAATCTTTGTACCAGATACGGCGCTGCTCGTGTTTCATAACGGAGCGAATAATATATCATTAAATATTTTTTCGCTTCACTGCCATCCACAAGGTACGTCATCGAATCTCAGTTAGACGTAAGAATTTTTCATCCCCCCAATCTCAATCCATTAATAAATGTTTGATAGCCATTTCCAGTGAATTGCAGCCTTCCCTAATGGTGAAAATCACGAAAGCTACAAAGGGATGTGACGGGGGAGGAGCAGACGATGTGGGAGGGAGGCGCGGATGGCGGGGGGAGGGGTGGGTGCGTGCAAATCGTGGCATGTCATTGGCCGGATGCGGGGGCAGACGACAGAATACACGCCGAGTATGCCCGGCGGATGTAAAAAACACTCGCCCCGGGACGAGGGGGCAGGCGGTGAAGGGGGTGAAGATGCCTTTCGTGGGGAGTGAGGGGGCGTGGGGGACGGGGGCTGGGCGAGACGGGCCGAAGGAGGTGAGCATCCCCATCGCCCCACACACGACACGAAAAAACGCTCCAATTTTCCGCAATCCCTCCGGTGAGGGGACGACGCTTGTGAGCTTGGTAGTTACAGGCCGGGGCGGCGGGCAAAAAAATCAAGTTTGGGGTCCCTAAAAAGCCACGTCCAAAACCACACAGCAGGAGCATTTCCTTCCAGCTTACTCATTAGCTTAAAACAACGGAGTTGGGATAGGCTTGAGATTGGTGTAATTGCCGAACGGAGCAAGTTTTGCGGCTTGCAAACGTGCCGTTAAGACACAGGCTCGTGCCGTTAAGACACAGGAGAAACAATAAATGCGTGCGAACGGAGGAGTAAATAATTTCAAGAGACATGGCAGGAATTCAATGACACTCGGACACACTCGCGTTGCTTAATGCGCTAATATGGGGAAAATGGCGAGGAAAAAATAATTTGATATTATTAAATATTATAATACTACGCAATAAATTCTACGGCACTCAGCTCGAATTGATGGAACTTCATTTTGAAATTGGAAAATTAAACTTACCAAGTTCCACTAAAATGTATTAAATCGGTCGACATCATCAGGTTCATCATCATCGTCGATATGATGATGTCGACTGATCGACGAAAGCGATCGTTTTAAGCAATGTCAGAGCAGGTTAATAAATGTAATGCTCTAATTTCATGGTTTGTTATATTTCACTAGAAAGGTTGGGTAACGATAAAGAAACACTTAGTTATTCCACACATATTTTATTGTGCATGAACTAGGTTTCGACTTACAATGTCATGATCAGGCGATGACTTTGCAAGTCGAAACCTAGGTCGGGCATAGTGAAATATATGTGGAAGAAACGAAACAGTTTCTGGCGTCACTTGGTGGAAATTCTTCATATTGAAATTACATTTAAAAACACTTCGCCTTTCCACATTAATATGTGGAAAGGCGAAGTATTTTAAATTTAATTTCAATATGTGGAAGAACTAAGCATTTCCTTTTCCGATATGAATCGCTTCCACAAAGTGACGCCTCAAACCATTCTATTCATCAAGGTTAGGTTAGTGGAAAACACTTGGATCCACCCTCGATTTCCCAAAGTTCTACGTAATGTCGTACTGATTTAGAAATCTCTCCGCAATCTCTCCCTTTTGTAAATGTGCATTAATGGAGGATGCCTTGAAGGTGTAAATTACAAACAGATTTGATCGGAAATCCGTGTTTGAATCCCAGGAAAGGTGAGTGATTTTTAACGAAAACATTTCACCCACAAGTTGGTTTCAGGAATGCCGCCAGGAAATATATCTACTCCGCATTCAAGAACTAACTCCGTCTCTCTCTCTCTCTCTCTCTGAAAAATGGTAACCCAAAAATAAACAGCGATGACAGTAGAAATGGATCTCACGACCTACAGCATTTATACGGCTGTAACTCATTTCCTGGCGTCACAAATATTCCCTCTATCCTCTCTGACTTCAGACCGTCCGAACACTCCCCAGGACGGGCATCTGCATTAGAGACCCACGAGTGTTCTTAATTTGGTCTTAGTCGATACGGAACGCGCAGCCCTGCTCCTTCTCCTCCAATTTCTTACTTCAAATTCCTCATTTCCTCTTACATGAAAAACCGTGTGAAATATAAAATTGGCAGAATGAATTCAAACAATACAAGGACGCAATGTATGGAAAATAGAAAAATTCATGTTTTTATTTCACATAATATATTTATTATACATTAAATATATTTACTCAATGAAAATATGTGTTAGTTATCCTAAAATAAGGAGAAAGAACTAATGCAATGATTATATGCAATGCAATTCGTATATTTCTAGTTTCAGGAGGATAGAGTGTTTTGTGCAATTATCCTCAATTGTCGCATCCCTTTGCATCAACTTCTTGGACTTAATATTTGTACTATTAAACATTTTAATTTCAACCCACTACCCATTGGTCGCAATACCCAATTATCAGGACTTAAGATAATCTAAACTCCATTTCAATTGGTGAAAATGAAACGCTAATCTCCACAATAATACGTAACATACCTACCGTTAAAGGGCTGAAAAGCATTTTCTATTAGAATTTAATTGTGTACTAAAGGCAATTAGCATAATTCGAGAGGTTTGAAAGGATCCAGTCTGGACCAAGCCTTTCTATTTTAAAGAAGCCTGTAAGACAACAGCAGCCTGAAGGGAAAATGATGAGCGTCTACGACCAAGCGGTCGAATGAACGGATCAAGAACTAGCAGTGAAGTCGCGCGATGAAAGGAATCATAAAAAAAACTCCCAAGGGAAGAAAGCCTTCTCAGATTTATAATCAAAATTGTCGAATAAAAAGAACGGTAAGAATTACTAAGATATATCTTGGAGGAATATGAAACAAATAACGAATTACGTCGAAACGAAGAAATAAGCGGACAGGAGATCAGGAGATCGAAATAAAGGTAGAGCCGCTGAAAACATTCCTAAAATCGATCATCGGAAATAATAAGCCTCAATTTCAAGAAAATTCTTCGTCCATTGCCTACAAGAAGTTTAATACTTTTGGTTTCTAGGTAATACCTTTATAGACTGAAGTAAATGCTTACCCAGTAATTGAGAGACTCCGAAATACCACCCTGATGAGGATGCACGAGCCAAGAATCATATATCAGGGACTTAAAATGAAGCCCTTTCAAACTGCGGCACAACATAGTGCTGCCAAAGGACAGGTTTTCTACCCCCCAAACAATAAACTAGACCATTCATTCTATTTCAAAGCTCGCCGGCTACCACGTGGGTAGAAGCCCCACCCTCGGCCATACTCCTTGAGATTATAAGAGGTCCAGGCCGGAGGAATCCTCCCGTCGAAGATAGGCTCCTCTCCAATCTCCCATCCCTACTACTCCTCCCCCCCCCCAACCCTCCCGCTTCCCTCTCGCTCCTCGAAGAAGATAGACGGCTAACTCAAAGGCCCCCCCACACTAAGGATGAATTCGGAAAAAGCGCACAATGTTTCTGTCTAATAATTATTTACGAATAAACAATTATCCAACTCTCAAGTGCAGACTATATTTTTCTCCCAAATATTTCGAAAATGTTAATGTTATACATTGAGCGATGCGATACTTACACGGGCGTAAACATTTCCTTCACATTCATTATGCAGCCAATGATTCCATTAATCTGGGATAGAAAATAAACACGACTAGTCAAATAAGTGGGTACACTGGTAATTGAGGTTAATAAATGCTCTGAGTCTGTGAAATTAGTATTAAAAAGCATTTTTACTAGCACTAACTATAAAATAACGACGACTAAATATAACGATAACAGTATTAATAAAACTTAAACTTAACCATTTTTTCGTACTATTCGTATCAGAAATGAGACAGTTAACACGAAATAGAATGCTAGTGACCCATTTATCCTGAAAATTAGGGCCAAATTATTTCTTGAGATTTGACGATCAGCAGTGGAAAGCAATCTCTAGTTAAATCCACAACAGTAACACCCACTCGAATCCCACCGACAAAGTTATTTCGATCTTCGTTTCATTTATGCTCATCTCCTGCGGTCATTAAGGTGCCAGGTGTACTCAGCCGACTTTAAAGTGAACGCGGATCAATGATATTTTAGTCATAAATCCATCTTTGTTCGAATATTATCATCACGGTATCATTACGATATATTTGTTGTGTAATAATAATGACAAAGTTTGGAAGCTTGGTGGGTCGAGCGTTGTGCCACAGACTGGAGGTACCGGGTGAGGGGTTCAAATCTGGGTGATATCCCAAAACACTCTATGCCCCACCTATTGCGTGTGATTTCCTGAGCACTAGAAACCACAGTGGACCCGGGGGAAAGAACTGCACCCTCGAAAAACCGGAAACGTTTGAACTCCATTTGCCGCAGGTCCCAAGTAAGTAGAGGGTGAACTCTATTCTCACCCACGTGGCTGGTTGACACAAGCAGTACGTAGTTAGGAGATCCTCTGTGGACGCTCCGTTAGTTGGTGTTGGTGCTGTGCATCATTAAGAAATGTATTCCGTTGATAAATGAAAGTGATCAATCGATGGAATTTTTCGCATTTGCCCACACTCGAGGCAACAAATCCTGGAGGCAACAAATATTTTTCTGGAAAGAAATCGGGTCAAAACTCTGGAAAGAATGGCATTATCGAACACATTTTGAGACGCTTGCCTGATGTGGACAGGTTCTAGAGAGAAGTGAATGCAAATAAATACTGAGGTAGACAATTCAGCTTATGAAAAAAATGGGTCATGTACTTGCCGACGTGAAAGAGAATGAGAACGCAGGCTTGAAGAGACTCTCCAATAAAGAAATGATTGGAGTCTAACCGATCTTGAGATTAGCTGCTGCCGATAGCCGGTGATGAGAATGAAATCGTGATAATGATAGGCATTAAGACACTTAATTAGATGCAATGATGAAGTTGGGGATCGGGGTGGTGCGGTGACTAAGGTATTAGCTTCCAGAGGGCCCTCGGGTTCGAATCCCGGCGGCAGTAGATATTTTTCAGAGGTGCTTTGTGGAGAGCACTTTGAGTGAGTACGACGTCCGACAGATGGGACGTCACACAGAGGATCCCTTGGCGCTTTTCGACAATAGTGTAGGCTAATGCCGACGCCGGGTTTCTCTCCACCCTTCCGTTCCCATCCATCCCTAATGGCGCAAATGGCCTCAGCTGTCGCCTCTTCAAAAACTACAAACTTGGTTTAGTCACTTGACTCGATTATCAATAGCACGTTCGGCCTGGCCTGACTAATACTGACGACCGCGAGGTTTCTCCATCGGTCGGCGCTCCTCGTCATTCAAATGTTGAGCTTCCGAATGCCTAAGCGTCTAAATGTGTCGGGAGACGGCGGCCACCGCTCGACTCGATATTCCTCTGGGAAGACATCGAATGCATGTAAAAGTATCGCAGCAATTAAAGGCCAACCAACTCCTTGAAAGGCAATGATATTCTGTGCACGTGGATTGAGTACTTCTCATGTATTCTCACCACTCCCGTCTTGCTCCTTCTTCCTCCTCCCCCCCCCCTCCAACCCCCCATTGCTCACCCCAACCCCTATCGTCTCCCACCCCCATCCTCACTCTCCCTAAATAAATCCCCCTCCCTTAAAAAACTACCTCCCCTCTCTCGCTCCCAACCCTTCCTCTAGATCCCCACCCTCTCTCCCCTCATCCTCTCTCTCTCTCTCCTCTCTACTTGAACACTTATTTTTATTTGGTTCAAAATAGACCGTCTAGCCTCCGGTGCTGCTGATGAATGCTTTTCGAGGACTCTCCAACGTCTTCTACCTTCCCTTCATGCATCGCCCATCGCGTTCGCGCTCCCCACGCGTGGGGCGAGATTCGATTACGTGGCGCTAAGCGGACGGGATAATTGCGCCCTCCTTTGATGACGGCCTCCTCTCTCGCTTTGCTCGTGCCTTCGGTGGAATGAATTCCAGCCAACGCCCTCGTAGTTCGTCGCGGATGAGTTGGTTTTTCACAAATACTTCATTCCTCTTTTACACCCTCAACCACCGTCGTTATATGGTCGATACCTAAAAGACGATGAATCGAAGGTACCAGTCCTGTGTCAATTATGACGGAATTTCATTTTAATGGCAAGCTGATATTTTATTTCTTCTACAATAATCTGGGCGAAAAATGCATGCCAAAGAGGTTATGGAAAAGATTTTGGAAGTATCAAAATATCACACGTGTGGTTTGAGGAACATCGTAAGGGATAGGCATTTTGAAGGCTCTTATTTAAGGGAGACTGTTCGGTGAGCGGTTGAGAGTAGGGAGGAAGAGAAAAGGTATTTTGGCGCGAAGGATACTAGAAATTACGAGCTGAAATAGGCATCCATTTTGGGGTATTTTAGCCAAATGATTTTTTTAGAATCTATGAAAGATGAATTCTGGTTGATCTATCAGATATCTATCAAGCAGATTTTTAAAAGCAATAAAAAATAATTTTTAATAAGAGATACATTTCAAACACTTTGATAAAAATGCAATTAACATTTGTGCGTAAATTTGTGCACCAATTTGTGATTCAGTGGGAAGGAAATTTCATTTCGCGATAAAGAAATCCTCTATGCTCATTTCACTTGCACTGATGGACCAAATAAGACAGGTGTAATGTGATATTCCACAACAGTGAAAGTTTCAGTAATTTTGATTTTAGCAGAACATTTTTTTACAACTCATCACTGCTTCACCTAATAATATATAATAATTCACCGTATACTAATGCAAGATAATCATTTATTATACTATCATTTCCTAGCAGACCTTTCGAATTTTTTTAACTTTTACTTCTTAAAATCTAGTAGTAGTTTTGAGGGGAGGCGACCGACAGCTAAGGTCATTTGCGCCATAGGGGAAGGACAGGAAAGGATGAAGGGTGGAGAGAAACCCGGCGTCGGCATTAGCCTACTCTTTACGAAAGGCGCCAAGGGGTCCGCGGCTTAACGTCCCATCCGACGGACGGCGTACTCACTCAAAGTGCCCGCCACAAAGCACCTCAAGTAGGGATCGAGATGCCTCTGAAAAATATTCAACACCGCCGGGATTTGAACCCGCGCCCTCAGGGTGGGAAGCCAGTACGTTAGCCCCCGCACCATCTCGATCCCCTTCTTAAAATCTTCACAACAAAAAACGCGCGAGATTAATCCCCCAAGGTCTTCTTTTTAGCAGAGTAGAGCATTGCCAACCAGACTAACTAGACCGGCAAAGCCAAAATTATACGGGTTCCTCAAAATTAGAAGGGGGAAACACATGGAATTGATAGGGAGAACCTTACAGTGGGATAGTTTTCAGGGACAACTCTCCCATTCGCGATTGATGTCGAGCTGGACATTTTGCAATGTCTGCGTACCCTCCTGTGGAAATGAGCGAGATTCGTTCCAATCATTAGCTGGATAGAGACCGCATCTTCTAAGAAGTGATTAAAAATGCAAATGGAAATCGTTCGCAGTTCCGGAGAATCAAATTCGCGGGAGCATAAAATTGGACTCTCCAAGCATTCCAAGAAATCTCTGAGTGGACATGATAAACCTACGCGTCAAAGAAAAGAAGACTATAGCTAATTTTCCTAAGAGAATATTTTTCAAAATCAGTCCTTGAAATAAAAATAGGTTATTCCTCATTGCTAGAGAAGACATGTTCATATTTATAAATATGAAATGAACGTTAAAATAAGGAGGTTGATAAATTGTTATGCAATTTTCAGCTGTAAATACGATTATCGCATATCGCAAATATCATTCAACTCGATAGTTTTCCTAGAATTGCAACAAGTACTTCGTGATCCTTCCCACCAACCGAATAGAAACGCAAGCTCACAAGATGCGTAATATGAACTTAAGAGTATAGATCTCCTATAAAAATGCTATCTGGGGGCGAATGATTGTCTGCATCAGGTTTACTCTCAGTATGAGTATTATGCACGCAATCCTTGGGGGAGAAAATAAATCAGTGATTACTTAGGAATTCTGAAGCAAAGCAAAGTTGGTCAGTTCATGGTTCTCGATGTTTCATTTGGCCAACTCTTTACAAAATAATATGACAGCACCAAAACCCTTACGGTTGAATTGATAGCTCACCAAAGGGTTTCAAATCTTACTACCCAATTAACTATTTCCATTTTGGTTTTTCAAATGAAACATCTCCATCGATATTCGAGATGGTAAGAGGAGTGAGATGAATGAGATAAACCTTTCGAACAATCTAGACTCTACGACATCTGCGTTTAGAAAATGGAACAGCGGTACGGATATTATTAGGTAGTCATAGAATACTTTTAATAAATTAATCTGTATTAGGTAACCGTATAATTAATTGCATAAGTTACACAAAGGCCTAAATAAGCTGATATTAACATATTAGGTTTGGATGATGTGCAGAATTATCGATTTTAAATTGATAAATAAATAATTTATTGCAAATGCTGCTAATTAAAATGTATTCCTGTAATAAAAGACCAGTCAAGATTAAAAGAGTGTTTTATCTGCTTGTATGCATGAAACATAACGCAGCAAATTTCACAATGCTTCTCAGCTAAACCTGTATCAATTTTAATGGATCGCGCAAAGGAGAATCCGGTATTCCAGAGGAAATCTTAAGACACAGTTCGTCGATACACCATTTCGCAAATATTTATGCTCATCTTTGGTTTACTTTCTGTTTCCTTCTACGCTTGAGATCATAGATTATTCCAGCATCACTCGAGCCGAAATATTACCAGTTCATTAATGAATATTATCAAAGAAAATAAATAAGTACCCCAGGAATTATCTAAAAAGCTTAGCGTAGGGAGCCTCCCGCATGTTAAATCGGACCGATACGTGTACGTTTGACAGGCAATCTGCCCAAACGCTGAGTTACGCATGTCTTGGACTACATCGAGAAGGACAGATGCCATTGGAGTGAGAAGACAGGCCGTGTTAAATGGTGGGGAGATAGGTAAAAGCGGAGAGAGCTAACAGTCGGAGGGAGACAGCTTTGGGAATTCAGCTGGAATACCGTCAAAGAACATGGTCCCTCCAAAGCCAACCCGTCCACTTGGCACTAGGGGGTCTCTTTCATCGAGAATCCCAATCGAGGGCGGACGATGAGGAATGAATGATATCTGTGAATACGTTCGCGTGTCAAAAGCACCCCTGTGAAATGAAAGTTCTCTTGTTCATGAATGAGCGAGGGATAGAGAAACATTTATTCACATTTGTACAAGAGAAACTAAATAAAAATTGTTTCAGAACACTTTCGCACAAAATTTAGTGCATAATAAACATAGTCAAAGTGAGAGCGGTTTAGATGATTTTGCATGCAATTCCAATGCATAACCACAAAACAAGATGCTGTGAACTGGTAAAAATAATATGTCAGAGACCATATAAGCAAATTAGCTCATTTGAAAAACAATTTTAATGATAAAAAGATGTTTATAGGCAATATACCCGGAAAAGTATTTTTTAAATATCTAAATTTTCGCTCAAGTGACCCGCACTTTCAACGATATAAACTTCGACGATGAATGAACTGATTGCCAACCACGTAGCCGACGAAATATTAAATAAAATCGAACACCGTTAAGAAATTTCGAATAAAAGGCCCATGAATGAGCTGAATGAGAAGGTGAAATGTAGAATGAATGGAAGTAGGAATGAAGTATGAATTTAACAAGATATTCTACTACTTCAATTGGAAATGATGGCATTTTTCATATTATTCTATGATAAATTTACATGTACTTCATTTTTCCCGCCAGGCATTTACTCACTTAAATTTTTTACTGCCAATTATTTACTCATTCATGGAAGAATATTTCATCGAAATCATTAGAAATCGCCGTCGATGGACGATATTAAACGTGGGCACTTGGGGCGTATTACGGATCTTCCCCGGACCTCAATCTCTCATGAGTGATGTAAAATCTATTGAACTGACTTTTGACGCAGCATCCGTTTACACGGGTTTCGGCACGTGAGTCACTATATCACTGAAAATAACAATGAAAAATGTTACCTCCGTCAAATCTTTTCCTAACAAGAATTTTCCAACAAGAAGAAGTAAGCAAAACAGTTAAATTTAAATGGACATTCGGTATCGCTAAAGACCGCTAGTGCGCTTTTGACGAAATAACGCAATGTTCGTAAAAAAATTGTTCGGCTACAATAACCGCGTTGAAAAATCAACGTTCGCAAAAAAACTATTTTTTCTTATCTCAAGGAGAGCTGAGAGTGATCTTGTTCAGGGGGACCAAAATATCTCGAGGAATCGCCAGAGTATATTGCTACATTTTTGCAGTTTATTCAGTTTGTATTGCACGCTCACGACGCAAGGTTATCAAAAAGGAAACAGCAGAAGATATCTAGGCGTGGAGATGCCACCGTGCAGTTTAGTGGTTTCCAAAACTCACGTGTACACGCGAACACATCTCTCTTTCACTCAGTTTTCCTCTCCCCACTCCAGCCGTGAATTATTGAACTCATAAGAGACACGCGAGCACATCCTTGGAAGATATCCAGGACAACTTCCTCCCCTCTGCCGGCACCCCGCGGAACTAACAGTCGTCCCACGGGAGGAGAAGCACCAAAAAAGAAAGAGCAACGATATCCTCACACACCCCCTCCCCCCCCCTCGGCTCCCTTTCCAACTCCCTCGGCACCCTAGGTACGTATATAATATGTAGGGTGTTGGCCCACGAAGGCATCACTCAGGGAAATCCAAATCAAACACGCCCATATCCTCCCGCCCGCCCCATTCAGCCCTACTATTCCCTGCCCCCCCCCCCCCACACACACCCCGCCCGAACTCTCCTTTTCCTCCGATGCCACCCCGGGACGGTGATATCGTGTAAAAGGAAAATAGAAAAACAAAAGCGGCACGGAGCCCGCCCACGAGCGCGCTAGAGGCAGGGCGAGGCGCATTTCCATGTCTTTGGCAACGCCTCAAGCATTTCACTTCTCTCCCTCCAGCCGGGAGAACACAGATTCGTGTCAATGGGTGAGAGGCCAGACCAGATACGAAAGCGGAAAGGAGGGAGGGAGGGAGAGAGAGAGAGTTTAGAGAGATGGAGGAGACAGACGTCTTTTTCGCGTCTTTCGGCAGAGCCATGTCCTTGTGAAGTGGAACGGCGAGTTCGCAGAAGCGCCGCGCATCCGTCTGGGAGTCCTCGTGGGCGTCTCCTGGAGCCTCGCTCTCGGCTGCTCCCTCCACCTCCCTCTCTCATCCCCCTCAATTTCTCACCCCCTACCCTTTCCTCTGCCCCAGCGTGAAAAGTTTGGGGTTGATGAGAGGGAGACGCCCGTAATGAGGGAAACAAGGGGAAATAATGTTCGGATAATTACACCATGCATTAAACATTCAACCTGAAGACGATCTCCGGATGGTCGGCAGTACGGACGTGCGGTCCGTAGCTATGAAATATCATTTCGAAAGAACACAGGGGTTGCCTAATGAATTTTAAATGGGGAATGAGAAATTTTGCCCCGTGACAAACGCCGATTTCAAACCATTCGTATTCCTCGACGTGACTCCACAATGCTGAAACGATTTTAAAAGCTAAACTAATTAGACCCAGAGGGGTGAGGCAAAGCAGTGGCGTACAATAGCGTTCGGTTAAGGACTAGGAGGGCTCATGGTTTTCAAGTTCACCTCTTGACATCCCCAAATTGTGTGGTTTTAGGGGACCAGATCTTTTTGGGGAAACCAGTTGCGCCAAAAGGTAAGGTCCCATTTACCTCGACAATTGTATTTCAAGCACGGTAAAAATCAGTGCGAGGTGAATACTACCCACGTCTTTTGAACCCACCAGTGTTTTGATAAGTATTTTTTCAGAGTTTTAGATGAAGAGGAGAAATTTCATATTGTTTTCATATTTGTTAATTATATTTTTCGCAGGCCAGTAGGTGGGAGCATGTGGTAGCTGTAATAGCTGTTCATTAGAAGGTCCCAGATTTAAATAGGGATTGTCCATTTTTAATACTCTTTATATTTTTTCATGAAAACTCTCCTCTCAACCCGAGAGCTTACATTTTCCTCTCGGCGCGGAGTCGAACTGCAAATTAGTGTCCATCCTGACCTAAGGGAGTCGACCTCGCATTGTTTACTGTGCACGGAGTGGTGTTATACTCTCATATAGACGCGCACAATCTCAAGCCCCGTTACGAAACTTAAAAAGAACTAATTAGTTACAAATATGCTTGCTCCAGAACTCCACACATCTTAAAACGAAACATGTAAACGCAAACCCAATAAAAATAGCAAAGTTGTGTTTTCGAGTATGCTACGCTCTAGAATATCCATACAGATCGAAATACGAAAGGTAAATGGCCGATATATTCCTTTACGCATATTATTTTTAAATACAATAGACGAGTAAGTATCTACTGTAGACTTTTTAAGCACTGAAAATACTGAGTTTCCACATGTCAATATAAAATGCTACAATACGTACACTCATCACTGAAAACAAAGTTGCCCTAGTATGACCGTTGATGTTCAAATATTAAATGAATGGCGAAAGTATGCATCAAATATATGCGAAATACTGATCATATTTTTATCAAATGAATTAAAATTCGCCAAATCACAATTCAGCAACAACCAGAGCGGTCAAGTAATATAAAATCTTTCCCCTGAGAATAACCCAAGTTGATGCATGAAATTAACGAGGAGAGAGTAACTCGGCGGCTTATATTCGACGATTGAATCGTAGTGATTATATTTATACCATGAAATTAACGTTCAATATATAGGATGTTCATTGAATCTGTTAAAAGGCGTAGATCATACGTAATATGGAAAATTAAGAAATATGGAGTCAACATTTATATACGTGTGAGAGTTTCTAGGAATACGGGCGATTAGCACTCAATTTAAAGGTGCTTAGTAGAGTTCAATAACTCTTTTAATTGAAGCTTTCGTGAACTCTCGACCGTGCATTTGATTATCTCAAGGCTATTAGGGCAAAACTATATTATTAAACTTTTCCTTGGCCTATTCTTTCAACTGGTTGGTCAACTTAGCCTAAGAACCTTTTTAATTGTATCCTGTGAACTAGTCTACCGTACCAATCTTCAAAACTAGCGATAAATTGACAAATTGATGCGGGGATAAGAGGCAGATACCACGGATATAGTATACGCATTAATGATTATTGTAGAATAAATGATGAAATCAGCAAAAAATAGTCAACTTGATAAATTTATGGATACAATAAAAAACGCCAACTTCACACTTCCTCGATATGAAATCTTACCTAAATATTTAATATTTAATGATAAAATAATTTCTGCTCATGTTTTGTTTCATTATCTCGATTCCAAATAACATTCTCGCCCGCGGTATAGCATATTTCTTTATAGCCATTTGACGATCACGAAAGACCCTTAAATCCATGAGCTATAAATCGTTCATTTTTAATCCAAGGAACTGGCCGCACCATCTTTGAGTGGCGCACGCGACAGGGCGGCAAAGGGCGCCGATTTTCGAAAGGGGAGACGTGAGTCACCTCGCTGGACGAGCGGCCGAAAAAAAAAAGCCGAATGCCCGGAGATCGCATATAGGGAGGAGGGTGTAAGTAGCGTCGGACTATCGGCCGGATGAAGAGCACGGGGAGAGGGGGGGAGGCGGCGGCGGGAGGGGAGGGGACGCTGCTTTTGCCCGCCTCCTTACCTCGGACGGCGTCTCCTAAAATAGAGTCGCCCATAGGAACCACTGTCTGGACCGAAAAAAGTCCAGGAATCTCGAAAGGGAAATACTTGGAGGAGATATCCGCGGACTAAATGAAAGGCGGATCCAATGCTTGTGACTGAATGGTTTCCGAGTGTTGCGAAGCCCAGTTCACTTTTTA
The DNA here is from genome assembly GCF_022747635.1 of Hetaerina americana. Classification (NCBI taxonomy): domain Eukaryota; kingdom Metazoa; phylum Arthropoda; class Insecta; order Odonata; family Calopterygidae; genus Hetaerina; species Hetaerina americana. The sequence continues at coordinate 70,064,144 of NW_027286070.1, forward strand.
TTTAAAAAAACAAAAGGCTCATCAAATATTTCCCAAATGGTTAAAATACTCTCTTATGCTATTTACTGATTGTGATTTGCACTCGGAGTCGTCAAACTTTGATTTGTTTTTATTAATTTTTCTTAACCCTGATTTTCCACTGTTCTCACCCTGATGTCTTAACCCCGACTTTATTTCAGCAATGGTCATTTTTACGGTAAAAATATTATAGTTACATAATGTCCGCAAAAGATGAATACATACCCGTCAACCTTCAACTGGTTATGATCTCAAAGGCGCTATGCAACAGATAAATATGTTCACTTCATGAAGGTGCACGGTAAGTCGTTACATAATTAAATGAATTGAATCAAGTAATGTTTTTGTAGCAGTAACATTACGTGCAACTAAACTTTCGACTAAATTACAACAAAACACAACAACAATTTCACTGACTAAAAAGTTTATTGTTAAACTACTGTTAAAAACTGAAGGACTACCCTACCTCCTGAGCGAAGTACCTCTTAAGTACCATTCGTTCAAACTTCACCACATACAAAGAAGTTCCTAATAGCTATTTTAACCACACAACACAAATGATCATACCGAATGAAAGTGAGAATTTGATTGTTTTTATATTTATTGTAAGATGACTTTGATAGACCTATTAGCATTAACAAATAAATCTCCACTAGAGGTAACCCAAACCGATTGCCTGACTGCCAAAAAATACTCATTAAACCAACTTTGCGAGGAGTATATGACACACGGGAATACCAATCCTACTCAGTAACTAATTACTTATATACCCTTCACCAATCGATCATGACGTAATCGTAATTCCAAATAGTAAGCGTCAGAAGAAGAACAAGAATGAACTATGAGAGGTAAGCAATAGAAAATGACGGTGCGGTGGAGTTATGAGAGATTGAAGAAATTGGCGAATAACAGCTTTGTTTGGAAAGCTGCTAAAAAGAAATCCTTGGATTGATAAACCATGTTAATTATAAGACAACTAGAATTTTTTATCTCGGTGAGTGAAAAATTACCTGCCATTTTGTATCAATAAACAAGAAGAGGTAAAGTGTAAAGAAACGGTTAAGAGTTTATATATCTTCGGAAAATAAACTAATTAGGTCGCCGCATTGGGCGGAGAAGAGAAGGCCCACTCTGACCGGAAACGCTGGGCATGTGTCACACTCAAATGACTTTTCGTGAGATTTGAGAAAGAGGCGATAACGGAGAAGGCCGATGAGTCGCCCGTCAACTGTTCTCGTGGGAAAATCACGGCGATTTTTTCCGCCGTTGGTCCGGAGGGTGGCGGGCAGAGGGAGTTTGGAGGAGAGGAGGTCGGTTGGGTGAGCGGCCTAAAGGGTCCACGGAGGGTCAGAGACCGCAGTCTACACCGCAATGCGATCCAGGTGTGGGAAAAGTCATTGCGAGCCGCCATCCGATCCACGGGCTGCGCCTAGAAATAGCTTGAGTTCCTCACTCTGAACGGAATTTCATTCATGACTTCCTAGGGATGCCAACTAGAAACCTCCTTCCTTGAGCATAACCCCCTCTTACGAGAGGAGTCAGAAAAGTTTCTAACCTAACAGATAAACGAGAGATTTTTTATTCATATGCGTTTTTATTTTCAACGTAAGTCTCCTTTTAAGTCGATACACTTTTTACAACGATGCTCTAACTTTTCTAAATCTTCCATATAGCAGTTGATGTGTTACCCCGCAAAAATAGGCGTTTGCGCACGCGATAACCTCCTCATCTGATGAAAATCTCCGTTCCGCAGGCAAAACTATAAGGTTAGGGAATAGTGAAAAAGTCGCCGGGGAAATCTAGATCAGCCAGATCTGGTGAACACGGTGTGGTCAACCAATTTGCAATTATTTTCGTATCAGCATTAAGGACAAAGGTGTAATCTTAGGGAAGCCGTCCATAATAAAAAAAGTGACCAATTTGCGACCAAGACAATTTTAATACCAATCACTTTCCGCTTATGACATCGTCAAAATTAAAAAAAAAGTATTAAAAACGATGAGGTATTCAGTGAGATGGTACATTGAGATAATGTCACAAATTTATTATCTCAATCGAAAGCTAGTGTCTTTTGAGCAACCATAAGTGGCAAATAACAAAACAGTCATTATATTGCGAATCGGGACGGAAAAGGTGAAGAGCAAAGGGGCACGCATTTTCCTTTACGGTGAGAGGCAAACCTTTTCCCTTGTCCTTGAATTGGATAACACACCAATACGCACTGCAAGGACCTCATGCAACTATAGACAAAAACCTCACGATTCGTCATTTGAAGTTTATACAGTCTAATGGATGCGCAAACAGCACATAGCAGTTTCGTCCGATGGGTAAAACCCGAATGCAGCTTTCCGTGAGATAAATGGAGACAAAAAATCCTTAACAGCCGATCGGCGCCCAAACATTTTATTTAAAGGGTGAATTCTTTATTTTAACAGTCAAAAGAAATGTTTCCTCATAAAGGGACACAATGAAAGTTTTTCACCCCAGCCGCAACTTCCTTGGAGAGATTCTTTCTCTCGACCCATCACGCCGACTTTAGGCTCTCACCCTCCCTTCTTTCATGATCCTCAACGCCCGCTCGCCCCAGCTACAGGTTTTTTTTCCGGCTTTCTTCAAAATGTTGTACGTGCCACTCCCGTGGGACGCAGAAGCCGAGGATGCCGACGGAATTTACCGTTCCTTTCCCAAACCGTCGCCTCTCCCACTCCATAATTTTTTTAGATCGAGAAGTACACTATGAGAAACTCAACGACTTTGCTCACATCCTGCCAGCACATCACGACCAAAAGACTATACGCTCTGGGTCCCTTGGGGAGTTTTTCTCTAAACATTTGGTGGTCCTTCACCTCACCGTCCGATTTCGCCTCTTTTTTAGTGAACAACTCTGAAACACATTATATATATAATAGTAAAGATGACATCTTTATGGCGCCCATCATTGTTCAATGCACATATACGTGTAGGTAAAAAAATGTGTTCCTTCAAATAGATCAGTAAAAATTAAAAGGATATCCTTCAATATTTGGCGGCTGGGACCACCTAAATATTTAGTGAATTATTTTAACTTTACGAATTAACATACGTATATTGAACTCTACCACAGCCTACCAAACCGATTTTCGGGTTAATTACTTCGCTTATGACCCTTATATATATATATATATATATATATATATATATATATATATATATATATATATACATACATACATAATTATATAATTATATCTATATATACATATAATTGAATCAATTTTCAATCAAAAATAAGCTGAAATTTGTATGGCCAACCAATACTCTTGGGCTTGCCGATTGTAAGGCAATGATCATGAAGCATGAATAAGATTGCATCAACGATTTTCTAAGCTAACTTCGTCTCTTATATGGGCTTAAACGACGCACACTTAATCATGTATATTCTTGGAAATGAAAATGCATTTATTTGAAGACTTTATTAAATATATTCTTTAAAGAAATATACACATTTTATGTATCCAACTGAGAGTAGAAATTGGAAATTAGGTCCAACGAATAAATCGAATTCCCGTCGTAATTTCGAGACAGGACACAATTTGACACGACAAAATAAGAGAACTAAAGAAGAGGTAGATCAGACCTATTGTACTACGAACTGAAATAACCCGATCGGCATAAAAATTCAAATCTCCTGCTAAAAAAATATTGCCCTTACTAGTACTTCTCATATTCGCAAAGAAAAGGTGAATAGCACTTTATTTTGAAGTTTCTCGCCCTGTGCGAATTTCATTAATGCACTGGGCTAGAGAGGTAATAACACTTAAAGTTAGAGTGAAATGAGAAAATGTTTGACTAAGTGTTTGCCCCAAAAATGAATTCGACCGTAGATTTTAATTGCACGGAAAACCAGGTGGATGGAAAGAGGTGATCAATGGACAAAAATGGCATCCAGTGGAAATGTTTTCGGTAGATTAAACTGTCACGGAGTTTGCACTGACGGACAGAGAGAGGTGAGCGTGGGAGTCGAGAACGGCGAAGGAGTAGCGAGGCGCGCTGGCCGAATCTCATCCCATGATAAGAGTCGTTTGGTGACCCCCGCGGTGGCTTTGTGCGGACCGATTGTTATTTTTTTGTAGAATTTATTCTTGTTGCTTCCGATGGCCTCAGCGCAGCGCGACTTTCGGCTTTTCGGTAGACCACGAGTTAGTACGTGAGGCGCATTGAAGAGATTTCACTGCGCCCCTCGCGTTGAGAATCGGTCACTTCAAACGATTCTTCTTATTAAATTCCACCCCCTTGCGTTTTGAAATGTGAGGTTTGTATCGATTCCGGCTTTCCCACCCCGCGATCCTTCAAAGCCGGCGTAAAATGTCGGCGAGGACACATCGCCATGCGCGCTATTTGGCGACTTTGACAGCAAGGGCGGCGAGGTGATCGTCACTTGGTCATCAAAAAGGCCGCGGATGGCAGCGTCGCACGGTGGGAGAGGATGCCTTGTATTCTCGGACGTCGGCATGTGCCACTGGATGAGAATTCTGGTAAAATCTTACCTAATTTTGCCAACAGGAGAAATAGCAGCGATTCCTCTAATCGAATGGTCGTCCTTAATTGATCCGCCATGCCTAAGCAATCGACATCATGATGCTCATGCATCAAGCATCGTTCACTAACATGTGCTTAAGGAAGAAAAAGTTTGTTTTTCGAAAAGATCTCCACTTGACCGTTCTCTCGTGCCATGATTTGGCATCATTCGAAAGGAAAGATTTGAAAGAAAGAGTTTCACAATAAGGGCGTACAAGGTCTGTTCACAAAAATATGAGACTTCAATTATCAATACTTGATTTTATTATATATCCTTTAATCACACTTATCTCATTCTTGATACAGCCCTTGGCTGCCAATGGAATGCTCTCAACGTTATTTCCAGCTTTCGAAAGAGGCCGGGAACGCTTCTTTCGGGATGGCCTTTATTTCCGCGGTGGGACTTCAAGTCGGTTGACCAAACTTTCAAATTTTCTCCACGCATTAAACGCACAAACTCTAATAAAATAGTTCACCGATATATAACTCATTTTGAATTTTGCATCTTGAAATACATTCTTGACCATACACGCTCAAAAAGAAGGCATAATCAAAACTAAGTAGACACTAACTTCGAAGCATGTTTTGACATTCATTTTCACCTGGTGCGAGGGAACTATTTCATTGCTTCCTAACCATATCGAAAGCTTCATCATCATAAATCAATGATCCAAAATCCTGCGATCTAAGATAACTCTTATATTTTTGTTATATTTATTACTTTTCCGAAAGCGGTAATAGAGGGGAGCATGTTGTAGTGCAAGCGATGTTGATGGAGGGAAAGAATTTGCATTTTGGATGAAGTTAAGAGAGTTATAAAGTATGCAGAGCTAAAGAATGAATTATTGTAACATGTAGTGTTGAGTTTAGGACTGTTTGTGATATGCAATTAGTAGACAGTAGCTTGTAGCAGCTCGTAGACCACTGAAAATAGTAATTAATTTTTCCTACCCGGAATCAATTAAAGTTATCTCCTAAATCCACCTTCATCCCTTTACTATATTTCTCTCACTCTATTATTCACGGTATGATTGCCAGTCTTGATATTTTGTCAATCCAGTGTTCACAGAAAGACGAAATTTAAAATGGACTCTGAACTTTGTGGATTTCGTAACTGGGAAGAGTACTTCCTCTCCACGCAAGGTTATATTTGTTTTCCATTTCCGTCATAAACTTCGCATAATATTCTGGCGCTAAAATATTTATCTGTTCACTTATGAATTTATATTAATTGAGGCGCATGACATTATTCCCAGCTTCTACATCTTCTGACAGTCAGCTGCGGATTACTCGCTGGAAAAGTGTCATGAAATCCGATCAAGGAAGTAGTCATTAAGACGCGCTTGTATCAAAACGGAGACAAAAAAGGAGGGAAATACTCCCGCGACTGATTGGTTATATACTCGGTTCCCTCGTCCTGGCTGAATTTTATTCAACAGCTAAACTAAGACAGTTATGAAACTGAATTTGTGACGGAGGTATTGATCTTGTTACAACTGATTGTTCAGTTTGCGTAAGAATTAATTTAATAACTCTCTAAAACCATATTAATGAAAGTTGATGTCTAAGATTACGATTCAAATGTAAAAACGTAAATAAGTTCAGTAACATACGAAAAAAGTATAAATAAATAATAATAATTGCCATATTTGTACGAAGAAACATTAACAATATATATATTAAATATACATATATAAATGTATATATATATATATATATATATATGATTTCGTCGAAGTAACACGGAAGTGTTGATTAACAAGCTTAGACAGCAACAAACAAAATAGAAGGTATTACTTCTATTTCTTCCGATGAAGACGGAGTTGAATTCCGTCAAAACGATCAAGAAATAACGTGTGAGTGATCTTTTTATGAGTCCTTATATTGTTTGTTGCTGTCAAAGCTGTTTTAAATATATATATATATATATATATATATATATATATATATATATATATATATATATATATATATATATATATATATATATATATATATATATATATATATATATAATACACGTCGATTACGGAAGGCATTAAGGATATATATTCTGTTCAAACGTTTTTGAAAAGATGGAACTCTCCATTTCTTAAGTTAAAGTTCCAAAGGTACTTACTTAACCGCCTCATATCAATAGAGATTTTTGTCAAGCTACAGTACAGCATTAAGGAAAGTAAGATACCTCGTGTCGATTCGTATATTGACATGTGTTTTTGTTTTATCTGAGAAATTTCCTGTTATGTAACCATGTAAGATACAGCAGAAGCAGACGAACGTTTCATCATGGGCTAAATGGACTCACGTCAAGGGCGCACGAAGAACTTGACGTCCCTTTCGAATCCAATGCGGTGCAGGGAAGGAAGTGAGTCGGATCGTAAAAATATCTCACCCGAAGGGTTTCCACGGGGACCAACGCAGCCGTGCATTCCCTTGAATCAACAAAGGGCGTTCGCTACGTAATGCATCCACTTGCGGGGAAGCGGCTGCTGAGGACCTCCGAAGTCACCTATCCCCCCGCCCCCGGCGGATAGAGGCTCGGGGAGTGGGAAGGGGGGGGGGGCTGGCTTTATGACCGAACTTCTCCCCTCTAGTCAAAGCGAAACAGACGTTAAAACGTCCGCTCAACTAACTCCCTCTCCACTCCTATGGATGGAGTCCATCCACGAGCGCCCTGCACTTTCCACGTCGCGAGGGTCGTCGACGGAAAGCGTTTGGCCCTCGTTCGAGCACTCGGCATTCCAGAGGGAAATGCCGCCATGAATAAATTGGGACAACCGTCTTGATTTTGGAGTTCGGATGTCAAAAGGAACAGGTTGAACTCCGGACTAATAGTGTTGAACACATTCCGAGCGGACGGATTCATTCCTTGAGTCCAACCACTCGTGCACATTTCAACGTTTGTCGTTCGCACGATCAAACCAAGGAATTCAACATTTACACCTCAGCGTAAAACATTCTTCCGAATTAACCAGTGGACAAACTATAATACAACGCGATAGCATTCCGACTTCATCTAATTCTCTACCTGATGTCATCCATTGAAATATTACCCCTTATTGCTAACTCATCCATTAATTCCTGCAAAAGTCACCGTCAAACGAAGGGTGGCTCGCGGGGACATGCATGTACCGGCAGATGTGACATGAAATACGCATACGGTGTGACGCGATTCACACACGACCTTCCGTAAAATATCATCCCGATCCTTATTTATGTAACCAATTTGGTTACATAACTATAAAAATAATTATTGGGATATTGTTCGTTCCCCAGACAGATGTGCCGAAAGTTCAACGGAAGGTGGGAAAAGATGAGCTTAAATTATTCCTCGATATCTTCACGAGAGTTGAACCCACTGAGAGACAGTGTCTCATTTTGAATTGAAAGCACGTAAAAAGTGTTAAAACGAATGGGATTCGATCCGTGTTAATGTCCGCTGAGGTTAAACCATATGACTTCCGCATCCTGCGAGGGGAAATTCGAGCGAGCCAAGCCGGAAACGACTTAATTTAGTCACGCTCTTCCCAACCACGAACCACTCTCGACATCGTGTATCACTCTCCTCCCGTTTGAGCATGGAATTAGCCATCGCATTCAGACCACGCCGGAGTCGGGTGTTTAACTTCGACGAGGAAGCGACACGGTAGAATTCGAAACAAAGGAAGCTCGGAAGAAAGGAATAAGTAATGTTGAGTGGGCTGGGGGTTGGAGCGGACGGACAGAAAAATGTTCCCATACTCGCTCCCGGAATGGGTATGGACAGCCTTTAACATCACTCCGTGAGCAAGCGCGTAGGTGAAGTTATAGCAAGAGGACGAAGAGAATCCAAATACGTTCTCCGAGCCGGCCGAGTGATTAAGGTCGAGCGATAAACCCATATGCAAGAAAATATGCCATGCCGATATCAAGAAACGTACGAGGGTCATCCGGAAAGTAGTACCCGTTCGTGAAATAAAGACACAAAAGTAAATATTAACAAACATAAAAAATTTTATTTGAAAGAGGATACTTTAAACTACTTCTCAACATAATCTCCAAGCAAATTAAGGCATTTGTCATAACGTGTGACAAGTTTCTGTATTCCTGCTGCATAGTCCTTCGCCGCCAGCTCATTGAGATACGCGAGGGACCCATCTTGCACAAATTTTTGCATAATGCAGATGGTGTTTAACAATTTCATGAACAATTGTTCGAGAAACATTGGGAAAATGCTCACAGATGTCATCAATTGTGACGCGCCGATCGTTCCTCACGAATTCGTCAACTGAGCTCACCAGTTGGTCTGTAATGACAGACGGTCTCCCCGAACGCTCATCGTCGTGTGTGTTCCCCCTCCCCATGTTGAAGTTGCGACACCACCGCCGAACAGACGACTCGTCCATTACATTGTCTCCATACACCTCCTTTAATTGGCGATGAATATCACATGGGCGAACGTTTCTTGCATTGAGGAATTTAATCACTGCCCTCACTTCACAACTGGCGGCGTTCTCAATTTTTTTAAACATTGTAAACAATCACAGAAACAACACAGGCAATGCTAGCGTCACGCAACTTGGCTCAGAGAAGGCAGACAAGCCACTGAAGCTATCTGACCTCGTCCAGCGGCTACTCGCGTCGTCAGCACTTCATGCGGCACGAACGGGTACTACTTTCCGGATGACCCTCGTAGTAAACGTATGATCTATACCGTAAAATAAAATAGCAACATTTAAATATACTCGATGGATTAAAAAATCTTTGTTTTCCGTTGGGAGTGCAGACCTAGAGTTGCAGAGAACAATCATTAGCATTGCACCTCTGATAACTTGTTAGCTTTAAGTTAATTTAGCATTAATATCTCTCAAGCACGTGAGATGGCTGAATGTCTAAATGAAATTGAGTTGATCTTTGGCTATCACTTAATAAACATCTAAGAGACATTTATGGGGCACAGAGCAGGGGAAATGAGAAATTTCACGCGCAAATTACTGTCATAAGCTCTACCGGTGCGTTTGCAAGAGCAATATTCATAACCCCGTCCTAAGCACATCTACGGATGGATTCAAGATCAAAGAATAGGTACCTCTGATTTCTCTTCTCTGATTTTTATCAATCCAGTTTAAAACGTGTAGCTACATGTTTCATTTTTTTATTGACATCATTATAAATTTTCTATCAGGTTTGTAGGAATGTGTGAAAGATGAAGGCAGCAGAGACACTTTAAAATATTTTATTACTGTTTTAAGAGAGGCAAAGAAAAGGGGAGACGGAGAAATGTACACAAAAACAATAGGATGAAATAAATCGTAACGGTAAAAAATATTAAAACATGAAAAGGAAGAAAGATAATACGATGACAGAGTTCGTCCATCTCTTCACTGTGCAAGAGAGGGGCGGAGACTCAGACGTGTTGTGACTTGGTCGTGCTCAATGTGCCCGTGGGAAATGCGATTAATGGTTGGCCGGAAAATAATAGCGACGCAGCGAGAAACAAATGAGGGCAAGAGAGGCGAAGAATTGAGTATTTTTTTCCAAGACTTTGTCGAAAGCCAAACTGTCCCACGCGAGTACTTTAAATGGTTTATTCAAGAGTTCGACATCGTTTAACTTTCGTTGACATTAGCATTTGATTTGAACTTAATCTAACCTTTGACCTTTGCTGAAATATTTCTACTACTGGCCAACATTAAAAAAAATTATTACAGATTTATATATAGTACATCGGTATTTCAGTTTTGTGGAAACTAATTTTTAATTTCAATCCTTAATTTCCATTATTTTCTATTCTACCATACGTACTCATATGGCGAAACCACTTTCTTACCATTATCAGCCTTGCAAATACCTGGAGGTCGCGAAACGAGGGTTTTGATATTTGGAAAAAAAATTGGTGATCCCATATCAACTTTAATATCATTCGAAAGTGAATTGAAAACTGCAAATAGACAAATAATACAGCTTATGCATTATTTTTTGTTTGGCAAAATTAGCGTAAGTCGAGGCCAGAATCAGAGTATGACTTCCAGGAGGTGTCATTCTTTAAGATTCAATTGAAAAATCATACCGAGAGAGCAATGATACAAAAGCATCAGTTGGTTATGCACTCTTGTCCACGTTTTTTGCAACGCGAACAGTGCTAAAGAGAAGAATGGCAGGTGCTGTAAACGGGGTGGATGAAGAAGAGGAAAGGATGTTAATGCAGCGTTAAGCATGTCTTTGATAGGGAGTTAGGGGGAGGGGGCGCGAGATGGGAAGATTTACAACCCCTCAAACAGGGTAACAGGTGGCTTTCGAGGAGGGAGGGCGCAGAAGTGGGACTCGACACAAAAGGAGCAAGAGAGGAAAGGGCCGGATTCATTTGGGACGTGTGATTTGAGAGACAGAGGGGGAGGGGGATGCTTAAATTAAATTGACCCTATTGTGAGGGCCAACATGCAGTCCCAGGATGGACACCTATTTAATAATGCTTTCAAAATCGTACCGATGAACTATATTAGATAGATCCATAATAGTAAGAAACCGAAGTCACTTCATTAATATTAAAAAACATTGAATTTACTATTCGGAACAAAATTAAACATTGCAAAAATGTTAGGTATACTTTCAGGTGCATGTGTATGTTGGTTGGAAGTTTGAGTGTTTGCATGTGTGTGGGGTGTAAGTGTTCTTGCATGAGTGTATGCCATGTTTTGTTTGTGGATTGTATACATTTGTGGCTTTTGCATGCGGTTTTTTTCTTTTCTTAATAACGTGTGGTGCCCTGACACTCCCCGCCACACGCCCTTACGGCGGCTTGCGGGGTATTAACTAGATGTAGATGTTTTGATGATAACCGTGCGCTAAAAAATTTCAAAAGCGACAAGAACTTGGAATCTAGTAATTCTAGGTCTTCCTTCAGAATTGAATTCATTCAGACAGCGACTTTATTCGTCAACTCAGATGAATTATACGTCAATTATTGAGTGTAGCATACTGTTTTTTATGAAGTCGAATAATAGGAAACTTAAATACTACACGAATATGAAAGATCAGTGGGGAAGCTGCGTCAGGCTAATCAATTGATGCAGACAACTGGAATGATTTCAAAAATTAATTCTCAATAAGAAAAATCTATTACGATGAAATTGATTTTGACGCGTAAAATACGAAGATAAAGTATCTTCAATAAAAGAATTGTTGTTGAGTGGATTCAGCCGTGCAGATCGCAAAAGACGGCTGTTTGGCCAGAATAGCTTACATTTATACCGGCAAATATTTTAAAACGCGCTGGTCCTTGCATTTTTCATCACCGTGAAAAAAGAAATGAAAACAAACAAAATCTCTCTACGAATACATCAAACGAATCGACAAAAAATGTACGCTGTACTACTGCAAGGGGAAAAAAAGAGAGAGTTCCCAGATTGCTTCATCTGAGCGTATTTGTGACCACTTCAGTACGTGCAGCAGAGCGCTAATACCGCAAACTGAGAATTGATGAACGAACTTCCGTGGAAGTCGTTTATAAGGCATGGGGCCAGTTTTTCATCTGAAAAAGGAAGGGATGTGAGGGAAAATATTGCCGACTCGAAGGTCAGATCAACACACTAAGCCATCATCCCCTGCAGAGAGCGCACATGTCAAGAGGGCCCAGGCTGCGTCCTTGGGGAACTCTCGGCCCTCGGGGAGGGAAGGACAGCCGCCGAACACCCCGTACGCCCCGACGTCGTAACAGATGCATAACAGGGCTGTGTTTAGGAGGGTGGGATGGAGCGGGTGCTTGCTCCCTCTCCACAATCCCCCACCCTCTTGCACTCGACGGGTTTTGAGTGCGTGTCGTAGGAGACTTTAGATGGGGTGGATGAAAAAAACGAGGGATGCGCCCTCACGTGTTTAAAAAATTAAAAGATGCCATTGGACAGCAGGCGCGCCGCGTGTGGCAAGAGTGCAATTTTTTGTTTACAGAACGAGTCCAGACCTGTCGTCCGTAGCAAAAATCTTTAAAAAAATGTATCTGGCAGTGTAAATTTAAAAAAAAATTGCGTTCTTCCGCGCGTAGCGTCTGGACGGCGATGTTCAGAAGTGATTACAACACGTAATACAAATTAAAGAAATCAACTGCATACAAATTAAAGAAATTATTAGTTTTAAAAAATGGTACCGCAAGGTGCTATTGAATTAAAATTGAGAATCAATTAATTCTACAAGTAGGGGATGAAGACAGAATATCTCAGCACAGATCGTACCGAAGAAGGGATGAACCTAGCGAACCTATATTATGAAGCGAAAAATAGATTACCGAATGTAGTGATGGGATAAATAATGGATGAAAAGGAAAACCTAAAATAACTTAAGAGGTACTTGTCAGAGAAGTGGTGAAAACATAAAACGGATCAAAAAATTGACCTCCAGGTTAAATAACGGAAATTATTATGAATAAAAGTAGTTTTACGGATCCGGAAATGATAAAATATCATGAAATCGAAGCCTTAAAGCTTAGGGGAAAATAATCAAATTAAATTTATTCATATTTAACATAAGACGCCATTCAATCATGTTGCTAAAATAACATGAATTAATGAAATGCAATCGGTTGGAAATTTTAACGTGAGAAGAAAATCTAATAGCACACATCAAATGCAAATTTTCTCTGAAGGTTGCCGAGATGTGTCTTAGGATAAGGAAATGTTGCAATAAATAAAATTAAATATTATCGCTAACCGTTGACGCATCGCATCAGAAACAGCTCTCATAAATATACAAGCATTCCATGCGCACATAGCATGTATTTCATGGCTCCAAAGTAGATTAAATTCTCATCAACAGTTGCCATGGTATCATCATCATTTAAGTGTTTATCGTTTAAGGAACGTTTTGAATGTATGGACACAAATTGAAAACTAAAACATTTCTTGGCCTAGACTCAGGTGAAGCACGCACACAAATTAAGAATTAAAAGTAACCTAAACCTAGTAGTTATACTAGGTACTATACTAGTTATAGTATTGCAAGGACATTACGTAAGGAAGGCGGGACGAGCGAGACGAAGAAACGTCCAAGACGAAAACTCGTAACGAATAAAAAAATTTGACTAAATGGCATGATAACAAAAGTTTACTTGTTTTATTAGATGAACTTAAAAATAGAAAATGTAAATGAACGAGCTCGCATTAAATGAAAAGTAGTTTCCACCGACCTAAGGGCTAAGTAGTTTCCATTCTAAGGGCTGAATGTTAATAATCCCTGGCATTCATGCCGGGAGACTGCTTCAACTTCATGATAATGTTGGAGATGGAATAAATAAAATTCCTGTACTTTGGTACAGGAAAATGAGCCTCGATAATTTAATTAATTTGATTTAATCCACAAAACGGACGCTTCTTAAAAACCGCCCATTGACTTCCTGTTCTTAACTTCTATGTCCCAGTGCTTAAAAATTCACTTTAATCATGCAAATTATTACATAAGGATTCCCAATTAGTATATATTCACATCCAATATGTTGCGTACATAAGTTAAAAATCTTTGAATTTCTTAAAGATACACGTTTTCACACAGGCTCATCTTTTCGCCACACACAGGAATGTTGATCAAGTTGCAGAAGTTCATGACGTCTAGGTGAAACAAATTAGAGCAACTATCAAACAGTATACAAGGAGATGGCATAGGTACCAGTAAAGAGTACCAGAATGTGTCGTGCAAGAGATTGTGCCCGTCGTCCGGAATGATTCTACGCGATGAAATTTTTAAGAAAAGCTTTCCGCTAAGAATACGAAATTCCGGGTGAAGTATAAATTCGTTGACCAGATAAGACGCGTAAGACTGGATATTTCTCTCAGCGTTGTGGAATGGGAAATGGTATGGGAGGATTTGGATACATAGTTTCTTTCCCCTGGGGGGAATGGCATAATGTGTAAATAAGGACGAAGAGAGTAGAAGAATGCAAATTTCGCCATGGAGATTTTCTGGTTCAGTTGGGAAGAGCTGAAAAACAGGAACGAAGTGCGAAGCGAATGGGTGCCATGAAGTGAGAGAAACACGGCAACAGGACGAAACAATTTGATAAATGAAAAATATAAGGAAATGTGTACTGACTGGGGCAACGCTATGATATTATTAGAAAGAAAAAAGTCTGGAAATGAAAGAGAGGAAGAGGCCGTGGGAGTGAAGAGCTTGTGAAAACATGTTTGAAACGGGTAAAAAATCTAATTATTACTTACTTGTTTGGACGGAAATGAAAGAGGGGCGCCTTACTATGAGGAGCTTCATACCTCCAAGGTGCTAAGAAGACTGACCACTAAGTATTAAACCCTTGGTCCATCGAACACCGAAAGAATGCACAATGGTGGTTCCTTGATGTGAGAAAAAATAAATCTACTAAATAATATCATATCCATTCAACTAAATGGCTTCTGTCAATGAAAAATGTTTCTTTTTACTAAGATATACATGAACCTATTAGCTGACTATGTTTCCTTCCGGTTCCAAGGATTAGTGTTACATCAACGTTAGTAGCTACGCTATAACATTTTAGCTTTAAGAATATCCCAACTACGTGAAAAATACAAATTCCAAAGAAACTGCGGGAGATGCCGCAACAGTAACTTTTAACGGAGTCATCCGCTAATGCGCATTTCAATGCAACAGTTTCAGAGTGTAAAAATCATTCGCCTTGACTGGGATTCGAACCCAGATCCCTCAATATCCGGTCGAGTGCTTTAGCCAAAAAAATAGTTTATTTTTGCCTCCCTCACCTATATACACTACATGTAGCCAGTGGTTTTCGGCCCAATGAAAAAGAATCACGTTTAAAACCTATGTTAATACCGAAAATGCCTTTGAAAATTGTCAAAATAATGGCTAAAATATCATTAGGGAAAATATTTGTCCGAGATAAAACAAATTAAAAGAGCAATAAATTCGTGCGTAATTATAGGGTTTGACTAAAATGTTTGAAGTCTACTGTTATTGGCTCTCTGCGCGAAACAATTTCCTCTTACAATAACAGCAGCAGCTTGATTATTTCTATTGATTTTTAATGATAACGATTGAGTTTTCACTGCCAATGGGCATCATCGGGTGCACCAGATTCAAAAAATTAATATGGAAAATTCGGAAGTTACTGACAAATTTGTCTTAAAAAGTAATGAAATATAGTGGCACAGTCCTTGTCGAATCTTAAGTTTGATAGCCGAAAGCTATGACCACTGTGTCATGTGACCACTCTCATTACGTCAAAGATTGTTACGCTCTGAGTATGCTTCGCAGTGATCTGTATGTCTGATAAGTGGACCACTCTGGGCACCAACTTTGAACGAACGCTTCTCTTTCGTTTGAGTTAACATTTTTTCGGATGCACTGCCAATTTTCCAAATTGAATCGTGGACCAGAGAGAGAACACCAAACAAGGACTTCATTCAGAATCCTCGGCGTGGATGAAATAATCATTTTCGACCGATTGGGAAACTCTTATACTTTAAATTTCATTTCTGCTGCTTAATTAATTATTGAGCGATTATCGTCTCCGAAATTTCGATTCATCAAACCGTCGATACAAAAACACATCCAACCGATTGTTTTTCAGCAACATGCACGTCCGATACCGTCTTCAAACGATCCGCATTTACAGGGATTGCGGGGAATACTCCTGTTTCCGTCGCTCAGCCGAATGAATGCTGTTTCGAGCGCAGATAAAAAAGTTTGGGAACGAGGGCGACGCCTCACAGCCATTATTCCTCCTGGTTGTGCCCTTGATATGGAGGCATTGGCGCACATGCCATATAAGTGAGTGAACGAGCCCTTTTAAGGGCCCGTGATCGCCCACGTTCACTTGGCGCGCGATGTTATGATTTCTCGCGAAGTGAAGGACGCTAGCCGAAGCCGTTAACAAAATAACCTTAAGCACCCTAACCCAACTTGGCAATCTTCCGTAGGAGGACCTTTTAGGCAGTCCTCAAAACACCCATGCCCGCTCCATCTCCCTAGAGGCTGCACTTAGTCGCGAGTCTTTCCCGTGCCGGCGGTCTTATCTTGGTGCGTAGGCGGCCTCCCTTGTCCCTCTTCATCCCATCGAGACAACATTCTGATTTAGCGTTTTATTTAACTCTCTTAATTCCCCCGACCTTTCCCTTATTCGTCGCACTCCTCGGCTTCCTTTCTCGATGGTTAACCTTCCACGTTTCCCTCACCGACATCATCCGTCATCAAATTCTTACTTGGTTCTTGTCTTTTCGATCTTTTGATATTTAATCTTGTGTATTAAGTTGATACGGATTGGAACAAGAGTAAGTTAAAGAAAGAAGGAAATGATTCCCTTGAATATTTTGTGTCATAATAATATTTATCTTCTACTATTTGATTTGGGCTAAGTCTTCATACAATCGACAATAGGACTGTGGCATACACCAATTCTGCTCAGTTAAGGTTGTACGAGAGACATACTTCATTGAGTACATGTCGAGGAACTGTATTATCGATTAATGTACCACAGTAATCGATTTTGTACTTCATTATCGTCAATATTGGCATTTTAAACTTCAGTTACTTGTTTCAATTCTACATTTAATTGGTCAGCTCTTCGCGAAACTTGTCAGATTAATTCGTGTTGCCATCATGTTCAGTCATCTTTCGACACTTACTTGTAAGCACTTCTTCCACATTCCTACTTCCACCTCCTCTCCAATTTCTATCGGAATGAAAACTTATGCATTGCAGAATTTGTATTCTTCCACCTTCCTCATTCCCCGTCTAATATTCTATTAATAACATTCATCTATTTTTTACTATCTAAGAATTAAACGTACTCTTTGAGTAAGGTTATCTTCTCTTCCATGGAATGTGCAAGATATTTTTTAATGAACTCCTGGTCTTAAATGCTTAAGACGGTCTTAAGTCATGAACTACTTCGGAAGCACCATCTTCGAGGTTTTCGGTAATAATAGCCTTGAAGTTCTGGCCGGTTGCCATAGCTTTGTTCTAAGGCACCTTGGACACAGTTCTGCATCTTAAACGCGTAATTTATGGAAAGTGATCACCCACTAGGACCTGTCAAAGTCTCGCATTTTCCTCGATATTTTCCAGGAGTTCACTATGCTTTTGAACACAACAGTCACGAGACTAAAGCTTTTGTAGTTTTGCAATGAGTGTTTCGGCGAATTTACCCAGACATTTAATTGGGGTCACGAGTGAAGGGGAATTTTAAATGCTTGCCTGTTAAGGTATGTCGGAAAGGTGATGAAGCCTGAGGGAAAAATGATGCTCGAGTGATCACCAGATTCATAGTAATTACATATAAGTATTATTAATCTAAATAATTTCAAAATTTTGGGGAACATAATATGCGGTTACAATTTCCTCGGCATTATTAGCCAAAATAGATTTTAGACTATCTCGCGATAAATATAAAAGTTGAGCTTGAAAAATTCTGGAACCAGAAAAAAGAATATTTAGTAGGTGTAATACACAAAAAAATTTTTATGGCATCAAAGAGAGAATGAATCGTGGATTTGTGGATTCTCAAATCGGTGTGGGCAAAAATTTATGTAAGTTGAGAGGCACGAGCTCAATAGAACCAGAACTGACTTCGATTTGCCTCAAGGGAGGATGATAGGACCAAACTATTTCTACCATACATTAATGACACAAATATCAAAGCAAGCAGAGCCATTTCAGATAATTTAGACAGTCTTTTGGTGGTTTTTCGTGTTTCATACAAGCAAATGTACAAAATGTTGAGGACTGTAACAGTTACGAGTAGATGTTGCCTTGAAGTTGGCAAGAAAGCTAAAATTAAATTTTAAGGGAATGCTGGGGGTGATAGGCCTCTTGCCTTTAAAAAACAACCCTTGGAGAGTATCATCACAATATTTTCTTTCGTAAAGACGTTAGATTATTTAAATCCACAGAAAATATCCTCTGTGCAAGTCCTTTGAACCTCCTATTGCCATTATTTGACTATTCCTTTTGACAGACAACAGTTTGAATCCTTTGCAAATACACCTTCTGGAAAATGCATGCTTGAGGGTTAGTTTTTCAGTCAGGTCCGTTCGGTAGTATAAAGCGCATTTTTGGGGCTATCTCAGCGTAATGGATAATCCTTTGAAATTTCAGCCAAATCACCAGAGTAGTATTTGGTAGGGATTTGTATCCTATTAGATCTATATTATTACCATCGGCTATCCACAGTGGTCTCTTTGTATTAATGGATGTGGACATCATGCATGACTGAGGATACGGAGCGAATCAATAAGTTTGACCAATCTAGGAATATGTTTAAGTGTTCTGTAATCTTGGCAGTATCTGTTTCTTCAGGATTAAAAGTATTAACTCAGTATGGTAGCCGTACTGCCCTTGACTAAAGATCGCAGCTTCGAGTCCCTCCTCAGAGATTACCATTCTGTAAGCTCTGGAAGTTAGACATCTGGATGTTAGGAGGTCAAGTGTGGGCAAATGAAAGAACATGAAACGGAATTTGGCACAAACGGTGTTTTTATTTTATTTTACCTGTGGGAAAAACTAAACCCTTAAATAGACAAAGTGAATTCCGTGTAGTTGTTCATGCGTGTCTGGGTTCTCAACCCAGCAGATGAGAAAGTAAAATTTAGAGTTGGTTGTCAGAACGCAAGTAATGCCTTGGGCAGGGTGATAACCCGGCGGATTCCACAAAACCAGGGGAATATGGAATGAAGCGAAGTGCCGTGAACTCGGCAGTCGGGGGGGGGGGGAGAGAGAGGTCCTTCACCGGTCGAGACCCGACCGACGTGACCGTCCAAAATGCGGGTCACGTCCGCATCGTCTCTTCTTTTATTTCCCTCCATAATGAGTAGGAATCTCGCGTGGCGCGAAGAGCGCAGATAACTCCCGCGAGCCGGATATTCCCAGAAGCGACGAATAGTCGTGCACGACCACGCGGAGCAGGGAGGAAGAGATCGAGGGAAGCGGAGGAGGAAGCGATCCCGAACGCATCAGCAGGTGCGTTAAATCCCGACTCTTGCTTCTCCGGCCGGAGAAGCAAGAGTCGGGAAGGCAGCGAGCAACGTTTGCAGTCAGATGAATTTTTCGTTGGAAATGACGCGAAATTCGTTTCTGTGGCTTTTCATACCTATTTACCTACTCAAGCAGCAGTGGCATGGCACGAGTCACTTCTAAAGTTGTGAAGGCACATACATATATATGAACTTTGCACGTACTTAATGATACTATGAGGAGAGTAATTTACATTTAAATTCTCAATTTCAAGTTTATTCAATACAAATATCCATGTGGTCGGCTTTTTTCATGTAGTTGACAGCCTTTAGGAGAGAAATTTTGTTTGGGGAAACTTAGAAACAGAAATTGCTCATGCGTCGTTTCATTTGACAGGAGTCATTAGGTCCATGAGGAGTGAGGGTTGACCTTTGTTTTACTCCGCTCAATGTGGTGATAGTAAGGGCATTTGTGGGTAATCTTGGGGCCGGTGTTATTTCATATGAGAGAATATTTAAAAAAAATACGACCGAATAGTTCAATATGATTCAATTCGAACATGCGACTTTCGGGTTAGCCTCCGAGTTCACTTATGCCTCAATGAGAGGGTCGGCAAAAGTACTCGAGTCCACGGTCCCTTCTCCTCAATAAAAAGCAAAGCATCAACTGCGAGGTGCTGCTTGGTAGCTTAGATTTTGGAGCACGTGGCTCCTCGAGAACTAAAGACCCTGGGCCCTTGTCAGGGGAATGACCCTCGCCAATAAACACGAGCTGTGTTGATTTCATGCACACACTGCTGGTGGCAAAAGGTATGGAACTGATCTTCCCCGTCTTCAATGTGTGGATTTTCGTACGCCATTGACCTCGCTACCAGATGAGTTCTTCCCTCGCCTACCAATCCAATCTTCGGGTTGAAGGCTGTAGTTAACTTCAAGATAGGGAAATAGGTTTATATTAATTGCCATGACAATCGCAACGCACAAGTCTATTTCGCCGACTTAATGCATATGATGATGGTTTATTAAGATGTTAAACTCGGCAGGTAGATTAGCGGTTAGGCGACGCGCAGATACGATCTCCAACAGCAATCGCAGGAATTCCTGCGTAGATGAATGTAAAGCCAGGAAAAAAACGGAAATTGAAAGAGGTTTTTGACCAGGTTTTCACCATGACGCCGGATGAAAAGGCTGCCATTTATAATAGATGTTATGGGAAACAAGACAATGTCTTTTAATAAGACAATTCTAGGCACTCCGGTAAGGTTAGAAGGAAACATTTTTAATCAGGCGCATCTAAAAGTTTTATCCCATTAAATGGAATATTGTGCCAATGTAGAGGATCAAAATATTACCTTCTGGATACCGTGATTTGGCAAAAACGCTCCCATGCTTAATATGCATCAAAAAAGTTAAACAATTGTGGTAAAAGGAACTTTGATAAGAATTACATATTAACGAATATTTATTCATAGATTTTTCGCCAATTCCAATGAAAAAATATTCAATACATGTTGTAACGATAACCACCCATTTGTAAGTTCTAGGATACTAGAAGACATATCTTTTAAGGTTAAGAATTACGGAACTAAGAAGAATTATGAATATAATTATTATTCGCTAAATCTACCGAAGGCTAATATCTGCAGTAACATGAAAAAGGTTATGATATTCATTTATTTCACCGTACGCGCATTCTTGGAGGGGAAAAGGCAAAAACTATTTTCCAAGTGTTTCTCCTAATTACTCAAAAAGAAAGTCTAAAAATTTCAATTTCGGTTCTATTCATCACAAACGCTTTCTATATCACAAAATAGTTGCACTCCTTTTGATTTCGCTTTTCCATATATGCGATATCCTAAATCAACAACGAAAATAGTATTTAAGAAAGTTATTTTTTTATAACCATCACACATAGGAAATCTATTAGAATAGTCCTCGACACTGCAAGTGCTTTCAATAGCCAAGGGCAGTAAACGAAAATAACTAAACGAATGTATATGTATACATATTTATATGCATACACACATATATATATACATATATATATATATATATATATATATATACTATATATATATATATACACATATATATATATATATATTTATTTATATATATATACATATATATATATTTATATTTATATATAGTATATATGCATATATATACATATATATATATACATATATATATATATATATATATATATATATATATATATATATATATATATATATATATAGATGATTTCGTCGGCGTAACACGGAAGTGCCGAATAGTACATTAGACAGTAACTAACAGTATAGAAACACAAAAAAAGGATCACTCACAGGTTATTTGTTGATAATTTCGACGGAATTCTACTCCGTCTTCATCGGAAGATAGAGAAGTACTGGTACCAGTACTGTTTGTTACTGTCTAATATATATATATATATATATATATATATATATATATATATATATATATATATATATATATATATATATACATATATACATACATATATATATACATATATACATACATACATATATATATATATATATAATTATATATATATATACTATATATTCGAAAGAAATCCTTATGCCTAGAAAAACATTACTCGCCGTACAGTTTTATGAATGAAATAATGTGCGAAGATTGATTATTGCTGTCTAAGAACAGCAAGCTCGTAGGTATAGGTATTGGTACTCTAAAAAGTGACCTCCGTACCGTATTGAGACAAAGGAAACGATCTTGGAAGGCGATTTTCTGGTGAATGAATGGCCGTCCAACCCAACGACGTGCACGCAAGGCTAAGTCTCGCTCTTGAATAGGGAGGAGACTCGGCGCCACGTGACCTGAACACATGACCAAAATAAAAACAGCTGTTTGTCACCAAGCACGTGACGAAGTCTTAACAACTGGATCCAGCGGACGATCCTGGGTTCAGAGAATTCTTCAAATTTAAGGAGAAAAGGTTGATGCAGGAACAAGAATGAAAACAATGAAATGTGAGGTCATAAAATGTACAAATAATAATAATCACCACCGAGAGAACATTGATTAGGGTAAAATAAGTTTCCCTTTAACACACTCCCAGTAACAAGTGACGCGCCAATCAGGTGGCTTTTTTTGTATTTCGGAGCAGCAAAATATTCGTCAAATAAAAGCAGGGATGACCATTTTGGGAATTACTATTGCTAACGCTCACGGAAATTTTAGTGCAGAAGAAAAAACTCAGGGTTATTATTTTCTAAATAAATCTGACGCGATAAATTTCCACTAACAAAGAGTTGGCTGAGCATAAATGAACAAAGTCATTTTGGGAACGTAAAATTATTAATTTTTAAATTAAGATCAACCTTAAGATCGCAGCATCGAATTTGATAAAAAATGAAATGAAAGAACTCAAATAATCATAAACATTGTGACAAAACTATTAAATACGTGCCAGCGCGGACAGATTACCGATCGATTGGCTTAGTGTTGCCGCCGGAACCATACTGAACTGCAATCAGAAACAATCGGAAATGTGCAATGCGTCATATACAAAGAGAGGACATCTCAGGGAAAGAAAAACGAAGAGAGAAAAGTTTCAAAGTTCATCCCTAATCATCCTCTTGGGAACCATTGGTTGCACTTTTGATTAATTCGGAGACATGGGGCTAACTTTTCGGGGCACAATGGTAAACCTCTATCCTCCTACAATTTTTTAAGCAAACAGTATAAGGATGATGTTGTTAATATACTTATATCACGGAAGAGAACAGGGGTCCAGGCAAAACGCGGCCCAAGCATAGTCGAAAGAGCCATCGGGGTGTTCAAGGGAGTCTTAGAGAGAGAACAGTTGAGGACTTCGGTCAGCCGATTTTAGCATTAAATTACTGATATATATATATATATATATATATATATATATATATATATATATATATGCATCATTATGATTGATATAAAAAGTATGAACAGAGCTAAAATCATTTAAGGTGTTTCAACTACGGAGATCATTCCCCAAGTTTAAAAACAAACAACACCAGGTGGTAAGGCTTTTTCTAAGCGGAATTCGTTCTCACCGATTTAGTTCAACCTGAATGGTTGGCGTATTGAATTTCATTCCATCTAAAATTTGATAACGATTTTTCTATTTTTAATGGAATCATATATTCTGCTTAACTTCATACTCTATCTATGAGATATTAGTCTGTTTGTTGAGCTGGTGATACTCACTATATCTAAATATAACTTACATCTTGTAGAAATATCTTCGTATTAATTGCGTTAATAGCAAAACTTAACTCAAAATTATTCATTTTCCAATATATACGACATGGATGAGAAATTTTGCAGCTGTTTCCACTCAATTTTAAAAATAATATTCTGAATTAAATTAAGTGATTTAAATTTCTACCACAGGTTCAAGAAGTGTGAAATCTAATTAAATAAGCATGAAGTACAGGAAAGAGTTGAATTTCGATCAGGGAAAATTTATTCGACAGAGTCGGAAACATAAAATAAGCGAATCAATGAACCAGACATTTTGAGAAGACGCTATAAATAACGTAATAGAACCATAGATATACATTATCTGTACTTAAAGAGATTATACGAAGATGTAATACGGAAGCTCTAGTGTTAACTTTGCGTCTCTGAGGTACACATTAAAATAATTTAATTAACACAAATACATCAGAACGGATGATTAATAAAGTGGCAGAATGTGTTGTCAAAACTACGAGCATTATAAACATTCATCATTGCAATCAAATGACTAATGCGCTAGTAGTAAAATATTTCATAGTTTATTTTATCATCGCCACGGGTAATGAAATTAACTATGCTATGACAGCTGCACAATTTGCCCGTTTATTAGGTACTCACCCAATAAACGGGTTTACTGAATGACAAATTTAATGAAAATATGCATGGTACTTTTTTTCATTTCAGTGATAATGGATTTCCTTGAAGTTAAAAAAATATCGAATTTAACCGTTTATATATCATCTTGTACTTAACACTCCATTCTTTCATATTTCTTAGCAATCACACATTCTATTGCCTGCCCATCCTAATTAATCCTGAGCCTCTCTGCTCCATTCTTCCCCTCTACGTAATCATCTTCGCACAGGACATGCTCATAGACCAACTCTTTCTTTGGTGTCCTCCTGTCACAGACGTTCCTTCACGCCCAATTCCTAACTTGTTACAAGTTACGCAGAAATGTTTCAGAGACACCTCACTTTCATTGCCTCTTTTCTTCTTTTCTAAGTCATTCTTCTCATCCGCATCTTACTTATGCATGAAAGAAGGTTAGCGTATGAGTCTTACGCCGCTTTCTTATGTTTGGGATTGTATTTTTTCCGTAGAAAGTAAATTTTCCAATCAGTGATCTTTCTTGGCCTGCTTTATGCTACTTATTATCTCCCCTTTGCTAATTTCTTCGCCTATCATCAAGTCAATAAAAAGAAGAAAACCTGCTACCTAATCAATAGTCCGTTTTTCCACTCTTACTTGAATACTTGCTGCAAACTAAACAAAATATGTGGATGCACACAATGGACAATTCACGGTATGTGGTGGGCACTATACTGCATCTATTTACTGAGAAGAACCAGAAATTGATTGACGCTAAATGAAAATTAAGTCATCAATTGCTCGCACGGTTGGAGGAGCAAATGCATCATCAATCCAATTTATTTATCCATTAATTCATTTTTTTGCATTTCAAGTTCTTCCATGTTATACAGTTGGATAAAATTCAAAGAGATCGTATTTATGTGCACTTGTCTGTGCTTCTCTTGTCTCTTGTGAATTGGGAGGCCTGAAACCGGATGGAGGAGGGAGTTGGCGAATGGAGGACCCACGTAACAGTAAACACATCCAGCGATGAAGTGGGGGAAGCACCACGTAATAGTGAAATAATGAGTCTATTTCAGGACAAGCGAAAATAATCTCCTAGCAATGCGTCAAAGTGACGTTAATCGAAGCGGCGCTGATCTGGTGCTTCGTTTTAAACAAAAAAACACGGGGTGCCACCTTCAAAGGGTTTTCACGGGCTATAAAAACATATAGTCGATAAAGAAAATAATTCTCCTCCTCCTTCCTCCTCCGCGATTTCCTCGATGCTCTGTAGTTTCACGAAATCTGTGGCGATTTTTCTCCCCGCAGCACTTTCGCCTTTCTGCCGGAAGTGTGGTCTGCTGATTTTAAAAATGGAGCGAGTTTAACGGGGCAAGAACCCCGGACCACTACCTGAGAGTAAACATGCGGTCTCGGCAGCATCCAAATTCAAATAAAGTAGGCATTTCACGGGCGCATTAAGGAATTAGAAACAGTAGTTAAACTTAGAACACCAAGGTTTTAAGAAAAAAAACTATATATAAATGAAACGCAATGCAAGCAAAAGAAGTGTGTAGATTTCTATCAATATATCTCTTATATA
Source organism: Hetaerina americana (assembly GCF_022747635.1). Classification (NCBI taxonomy): domain Eukaryota; kingdom Metazoa; phylum Arthropoda; class Insecta; order Odonata; family Calopterygidae; genus Hetaerina; species Hetaerina americana. The sequence continues at coordinate 70,090,070 of NW_027286070.1, forward strand.
TATATATATATTATATATTATATATATATACTACCTTGATCAAAAATTTCCCGGAATTTATTCAGAAAATTAAAAATACAAGTTTATTCATCTAAATCTATATTGTCCCCTTCAAAGTAATCCCCATCGACTGCAACACACTTATGCCAGCGCTTGATCCAATCCTCGAAACATTTTTTATATTCGGTTTTCGGTATGTCCATCAGTGCTTCCTGCGATTTTTCCATTACTTCCTCTCGGCTGCTAAAACGCGTTCCCCGTAATGGTTTTTTAACTCGATTGAACAGAAAGAAGTCACAGGGAGCCAAATCAGGTGAATTCGGTGGCTGTTGGATGGTATTTGTTGCATTTTTCGTCAAAAAATTACGAATAATGATAGCACTGTGCGACGGTGCGTTATCATGGTGCAAAATCCACGAGTTTTCTGCCCACATTTCTGGTCTCTTTCGGCGAATTGCTTCACGCAAACGTCTCATAACGCCCAAATAATACTCTTTGTTTACTGTCTGGCCTTCTGGCAAAAATTCATGATGCACTACACCGTTGTAATCCATGAAAACCGTCAGCATTGCCTTCTTTTTTGACTGAAAACGACGTGGTTTTTTTGGTCTCGGCTCATTTGGTGAACGCCATTCACTTGCCTGATGTCTGGATTGCGTGTCGTACTCATAAACCCACGTCTGGTCTCCAGTAATGATCCTTTTGATGAATGTGGGATCGGATTCAGCCTCGCAAATCATGTCTTTTGCGACGTCAACACGGTCTCTTTTTTGCATGAAATTGAGGTATTTTGCTGCTACACGACGGAAACCCAAATCATTAACCACAATGTCTTGGGCGGATCCATAGGCAATGTTCAAGTCCTCCGCTATTTCTCTGATGGTTAATTTGCGGTTATTGACCAACATTTCTTTTACTTTATCAATTTTTTCACCGACTTTCGATGTCGATGGTCTGCCACTGCGTTCATCATCTTCGATTGACTCACGACCACTTCTGAACCGCTCGTGACACTGGTAAACGACCGTTTTTTTTAGAGAATCGTTGCCGAAACACTTTTCCAACATTTCCAACGTCCGTGCGCCACTAAATCCGTTTTTTACGCAAAATTTAATACAAGTTCGTTGTTGCAAATTTAAATCCATTTCTGCAATTGTAAAAAATCGCCAACACACACAGAGATAGATGTACTCTTGGCTACGTAACGTTTGCAAATGTCAAGTTATGACACTAAGATTTAAAGGGAATATCAACAACAGATGTACCAATTTAACAAAAAAAACAGAACTCAAATCGGAACGATGGGAGCGCCACACGGTGGTTATTCCGGGAACTTTTTGATCAAGGTAGTATATTATATATATATATATTATATATATATTATATATATTATATATATATTATATATATATATATATATATAATTGGCTGACACAACATAACACAAATAGAAAAGAATAGACACATATAAAAGAACACTTACACGGTAAATTGTTCGAGCTTTCGGCCCTCTCAGGGGCCTTCTTCAAGAGAGACTCTTTCATTCAATTACGAAATAACATTCAAACACGAAATAACGCCAAACGGCGAACAAATACTCGTTTATATAGAAACAGATATGAGGAAAGGGATAGGAACACACACAAAGGACGAACACAGGACAGGTGGGGAAGGTGGAATCCAGCAGATCAAGAATGTAAAAATATATCCCGGTCTAGGGAATAGGTTCTGGAAGAGCTCAAATGCATCATAGGAGCTCTTAAAGAACTCATTTATGCAAATTGCCGACAAACCAGCCATCGATATGACATTACCAAGGTAACCAACACATTTAAGGACTTCAACATATCGGGGTGATTGAGTTCTTAGATTTGCGTGTGAGATGACAACACTTGATGGCACTAATTTAAAAGATTTCGAGTTTCTCTTTTTCGCGAGTTAACTTTCGCCAGCGTAAACATCCCAATAATCCCATGATTTATCTCGCAAGCAGTTTGGGCGTGGGCGGACAGTACAGAGATCGTATCTTGGCAAGCAGAGTACATTCTGGTCGAGTTTCGCTTGGCGCAAATATTTCCGTCTAGCCGACAGGAGAACATTCGCTCTCCCAGGAGACAGCACGCGCCGTCTACACTCATCGTAATGTGAGTCAACGAGCGATGGGGTCATCATACATTAAATTCCAGTATACATCTGTTCCTTCACAATCTAAGTATTTCCGGAAAGCAGTACGCCCTAATGGAAGCTTAAAAATTGCTCTCGTAAATTCAACGCGCATATTTAGCGTAATTCAAATTATAATTGAATAAATGTTAATAATGTTTGTATTCATTTTTTTAGGAAATTTCCTGGGCAGACAAGGCTGTAATTCTCAAAATTATTTATATTCCATATACCTTTTAAATTATAAGTATACGATCGAACTCCTATTCATTCACGGTAAAATTCAGGATAGAATACAAATAGAATATATACATATATATATATATATATATATATATAACAATAGTACTTAACAAGTCCATCGACGGGAAGAAGTTTTTGCAATCGAGATTCATTGTGCAATACTAAATTGTTTGAAATCTGGGTAAAAAAGCCCTCAAATGAGAGATTGAAATGCAATAAGTGGCATTATGTACAAGGACTGTCCTGAAAGTAGGAGGACTGAGTCGATTTAATAAAATTATTTTGCCAGTATTGACACATTGACTCAGGGGCCTTCGAAGTATAGCACCCTTGTGCGTCCACTCAGCGCTGCCAGCGGGTTGTCCACGCCTCGTCCGCCTTCTGGAAGGCGATGCACGGAATACTGCTAAACTCCCACGTCACGGTCGGTTGTAACGCTTCCATCGAGCCGTGGAGACGTTCTTTCAGCAGGGACTTGAAGCGGGGGAAGAGAAAGAGGTCTGATGGTGCAACGTCAGGACTGTAGGAGGGGTAACGTCGGGCTGAGGTAGGTTTGAGAAGCATTTGGTAGCTCTCGTGCGAGTTTCCTTTTCTATGTCCGAGAGAACTCGCGGCACAAACTTCACACACGACTGTCCATGCTTTCAATCACAAATCGATAGGCATGGCCTTAAGTGATACCAAGTTCATCAGAAACCAAACCAACACTTAATTTGTGACCCCTGTTCACAAAACACCTTCACTCTTGCAAGACTTTATGTCACTTTTTGAGATCACAGGGCGTCCTGCAGCGTCTCCATCATCTCTTCTACACTCCAAAAACAACTTGTTCCACTCAAAAAAAACACGATTTACCCATAGCGTTATCACCATAAGCTGCCTTGAGCATGCCATGAGTCTCTTCCCCAATTATTTCCAGTATCACGCATAATTTGATGGCGCTGTTCCAATAATTGGTTCACGACGGAACGTAACGAGGTCACGTTACGAGCCACAATAGAGGTTTCAGGGGTTGTTTCAACAAGAAGTTCTTCTCTGTGAGACCAAGAAAGAGGTTTGCATAGGAAGGACTGAACCTGCTGCCCATGGTAATCTTCTTGCAAATCAAGGGCTGTGCCATGGGCAGCAGGTTCAGCCCTTCCTATGCAAACCTATATCTTGGTCTCGCAGAGAAGAACTTCCTATTAAAACAACCACTGAAACCTCTATTGTGGCTCAGATACATCGATGATATCTTCCTCCTCTGGCCACATGGTACTGATTCCCTGAAAACTTTCATTTCCGACCTCAATGCTTCGTCCTCTGTCTCCTTCAGTTCTACAGTTTCCTCATCCCAAATCACCTTCCTGGATGTAAATGTAACATTAATAAACAAAGCATTTCTCACCTCCGTACATATTAAACCCACAAACAAACAGTAATACTTACACTATAATAGTTGCCTCCCATCTCGCACAAAACGCTCCATTCCTTACTCCCTGTCCAAAAGAGGACACAGAATTTGCAATGGCCCCGACTCCCTTGATAATTTCCTTTCAAATCCACACTGTTCCCTCCTCAAACGAGGTTATCCCGAATCCCTCCTGAACAAAAGGATCCGAAAGCATGGCTACACTCTCAAACCTTCCTCCGCCGCGGAACCCCACCCTCTTTCAATTTGCACCACATACTTCCCGGGCTTAGAATGTCTGCGATTAATCCTAAAAGACTTTTACCCTATCCTCCAAAAGCATAATGCCACCGCCAACCTTTTTCCCAAATGTCCCTCTATAACTTTCAAACGCCCCGCCAACCTATCCGATCTCCTCAAATCAACCAATTCACTCCTTAAATCCCCACCCCGTCCTAAAACCACTCCCACGCCATGCAATAGACCTAGATGCAAAACATGCCCTATTTTCAAAACCAAAATCCCATCCCTCTCCCAACCGCTTTTTAACTTTCTCCCACCAATTCCCTCCTCTACTTGCACATCTAGCAATGTAGTGCACCTGCTGAAGTGCCAACTTTGCCCTGCCTATTATATTGGGCAGTGCACCACACCCCTCAATATCAGAATCAACAACCACCGAGCCTCATGCAAAAACTCTTCCTTAATTGATATGCTCCCTATCCCCAAACACGCCTCCGAACACAACACTCCCTTTGATAAATGCTATAGTGTATCCATCTTAGCATCCCTCCCACCCTCTGATCCTCCACTAAAACTCAAAACATTAGAGAAATCCGTCATCTGGCTCTTGGAGTCCTGGAATTGGCCAGGAATCAATATTAGGCATTAATTACCCTGCTCCAAACATATTTTCATCCCCCCTCCACCCCCTCATCATCTACATTTTCCCCACCCTTCTAAGACTGCCCCTCCAAACCCTTCCCTTCCGAATTGCCTCCCCACCTTCCCCTTCCATCCATCGCTCCAGCCCTCGCATTCCCTTCAGTTCTATCCATCTTTTCCTTGATAAAGGTGGCTACGACCACCGAAAATTCTAAAAATAGTGAGTCTCTTTTTTGTGTGTTTCTGTGTTTTTGTCTGCGTCCACTAGTGCTAAGTGTTATACATTATTATTCACGTCTGTGAGACTTTCAAAAAGTGTTAAATATATATATATATATATATATATATATATATATATATATATATATATATATATATATATATATATATATATAGAGAGAGAGAGAGAGAGAGAGAGAATGCTTCTGTTTGTTTTTAATAAAATAAGGAGTAAAATTTTGGTTCCAAATTTCGTTCGCTTCAAAAGATGATGGACAGATAATGCAATATCTCAGGCGTCCAAATTTTGAGGATTGCAATGTAGCCTAAATAACTCACTGCTGCAAACGCTTTATCTCTCTCACTGTTTTTAAAAACTAATGTAATGCCTATATGCAGTTACTAGAAAAACGGATTGTTTTAGCCATTCCTGCGACTAATAAAAGAGAGAGACGTTTGAGAAGCGGATGGATTCATAATTAAATTCAATCGTATCCTCCACGCCAATAAAAATTGCGTTTTTAAAAAATACCGATGTATATTTTCGTTAGTAATTATTTTGACCTACCCACTTCACTTCATGCCAAATAATTTCCTACGGGATACTGAAAATAGACACACGAAAAACTGGCGGTAGCCAAAGGAAAACGTTTATAGACTACAGATAGCCAAAGGGATGCTCTGAGTCAGCCCAGTGGTGCTTTGGTCTTCGTGGGAAAGGCTAGATCAAAGGAAATGTTGCTGGAGTTTGTATCCACGAGGATTAAATCGGATTGTTTCGTTTCACCTACCGCTTTGCTTTGGTAACTGAGATATCTTTAAAGAACGCTAGTGAACTATGGGAGAGTGAACAAGTACACATGAGGATAAAGCCTATGACCTCAGGGAAATAATAAGAGATTGCCCGTGTTTAGAAAGGCAAATGAAAAGTAAAGAGACGAAGAATCTTCGCTTTTGTGGATCATAATCGGTACCTATGGAAGCACCGGGCACTGTTAATACATGTACATGGACAAAGAATGGACTCGAAAAAAATAAAATTCAATCAACAACCAGTGAAATAAGGAAACACGGCATCAAAGCCCATTTTACTCGCAAAGCAAAGTATTGTGCGGCAGTAAAGAATGACATCAGAAACAAGGGACGAATTGGAGATTGCGTGCAAGAAGGAAAGGATGAAGATCAAATGGGCGAATCGAATTATCATCAAAGAAGTTCGGGAAAGAGATTTAGAAAAAGAAGGCTAAAAATAAATCTAGAATTAATTAACAATAACCTAATTGGACGCATCTTGAGCAACAATGATGCAAAGAAAATGACGCCAAAAGAAAGGAGAAGGAGAAGACGGGAGATCCTCGTGGGTGAGCATGCAACAAATAATAACAGAGATCAAAGGGAAGAATATTTATATAAAAATAAGATTAGAGAATATAGTCGGGAGTGAGTCAAATCACTCCTATGATTGATGAATAACGACGTGAGCATAATTAGGGAAATAAAATGGGTGGGACAGAACTGACGACGACACGACGATTGATGGATCAAATGACAATATATTAGATGATACACGTAAATTAGCAAAGTCACCGCTGATAAGGCCAATCAAGTCACCGGTGAGACCGTTAAAAGGTCGGACTATCAAATACTTCTACCTTGCCACGAGCAAAGCATCGTGTTTGCTTCATTAATACTGAATCACTCCGCTACTCTCGTCTCGCTGAAGGGATCACATTTAAACAAGGACAATTTTTCCATAAGCTACTACGACACTACATAGAATTTCGTCATAGTCATCAATAATATCAAACAAAATCCGAAAGTTGCATTTAAGGATTTGAATAGATCTTTTTCTTGTATTTATTGGATGTTCTGAGGTGTACCAAAATTATTTTAATCCTAATTCAGAGAGGCAATTTAGTTCCTTACCGCTGCTGCATGTTTCCGAAAGGATCTTTAAGACTGAAAACTTTACTGTCTTCAGTTAACGACTGACAGCAGGGATCAACTGGCATTAACCAGATGTGTCTACGGCCAGCGGTGTAGCAAACTGTCGTGGCAATCACACATATGGAGGAGTAGATAGTTTAATTTTCTTAAATAAGTTATTATCTTATGCATTGTTATTTATTCATCATTAATCGCACAAAACACTAAATATATTTTAAAGGGAGCACCTTACTATTAACTCATAGAACGAAGATCAAGAGGACTATTTGCATAGTTAAAAACATAGTTAGGAGCTGGAGACAAGAGAAAATAGGTAAATTTCCCATTTAAATCTCTTTCTCCGAGTGCCCTCAACCTTTATAGAAGTCTATCATATTTTATAAGGCTATTGCCTGATAAGAATATGATATTAACGTGACCCCTTAAAGTGTACACCCAGAACGACGACCTTACACTAGCACATGGACATCATTTAGCCAATACTTACACAGCCAAATCACCAAATCTCGTTCACCATTCCTCCTATCGTGAGTACATACACTGCTAACGTGTCTGCGTTCGGCATTTTATCAACTTATTGTTTTTTCACAACCAACATGTATGGACTCATTCTTTCCTATTGTCATTACATCAGTCATTAATCAGTCTATTAAGACTTTTGTTGAGCATTTCATCTCTTAGGCACCGATTTTCTGATGAATAAATATTGATACCATGTGATACCCCAGAGTAATTTTAGTCATTGGATGGTAAAAACTACCTTTGGTGGCCGAAATAACAATTGTGAACAAAATAAACAGAGACATCAGTCAAAAATCTTTTCATAAGCCTTGAATGAGGACGTGAGTTAAGAAATGACACGGGTGTACATATTTATCACCACCATAAACTCACACTTACTATTGCCTTAGGTTATGGATACAGGCGTCGTGAGTAATACAGGGTTCGTCCGGAAAATAAGTGTACTGACTCCTGGGCTGGGCGCGCCGCTTCAGGCGCGCCCAGCACCGCTCTGACGGGCTGCGACTGGAGGGGGGTATGTTGGCAAGCGACGCTGAAAAAGGCAGTCGGCTCTGAGCTGTGGTGTAGTGAGGAGCTCTTTTAACGCGAACCTCCACGCTCGACCCACGTCACGGAACGCGATGCCGAAGTTTTTGGAGCAGCGTTATTCCATCAAATTTGCGGTAAAGCTTGGGAAATCGTCTACCAAAACTGTCGGTATGATTAACCAGGCTCACGGGGAGTCAGCCATGTCCAGAAACATGATCTTTCGGTGGCACAAGATGTTCGTGGAGGGCAGAGAAGAGGTCGACGACGAGTCTTCGAGAGGTTCCCGATGATGCCTTCGCGGGAGCGTTCCAGGAATGGGAACGCCGCTGGAACAAGTGTATCGACTCACAAGGGTCCTATTTTGAGGAATATTAGCTTAAGATATGTAAAAGTGTAATAAATTTTTTTTCCTGAGCTCAGTACACTTATTTTCCGGACGAACCCTGTAGCTGCGAAAACGTGCATCAAAATGAAACATTGACTTAGTCACGACTTGCGTAACACGTGCCGGCGTGGACAATTTGGGAAGATGACGTGAAGCCCTTGAAAGTCTCTGTGCCAAAGCATTAGGTCGGATATTCAGGGAAAGCCATTGGCAAGAGTGGATTCCTCTCTCGCGGGGTGTTGCTCAATAGGGAGCAGTGAGAGGGAAAGGGAGAGGAAAGAGACGGTGCAGCACCATTAAGGAATGGGAGAACGCGGCGGATAATGAGCTCCACAATTAAGACCTCGAGGGTCCACATCTCCTTATATCACACCGATTATTTCATCTTTGAAGAGCATGACAAGCAATTGCAAGCAGTTTATCACTCGTGTGTTACTCTTTCAAACATTGACTTTCAGCGCGGGACTTTCGGCCAAGACACAACCAAAATGGCCTCATTCTCAGAGTTATTCGAAAGGATGTAATTCGTAATTCTTTATATATATATATACTTTTATATAATTTTTTATATAAATACTTGTATCAAAATGAACTGTTTTTACATTAGCTGAGCCGTTAAAAAATACTTCCCGTCATTTATGATAAAATAAATGCTGACGTATTCATACCCATCACCCCGTTCGCGTAAAACGTTTTAAGACTCCACGAACATGCTTTACTCACTTTCTTATGTCTAATATTCGAATTATTTTTTGTTAGAAAAGTAGAATATTTATTATAATTTTTTTAAATAATTTAATTCTTGAGTGTGATGAAGCAGGTTATGCAATAATACAATATCAGCAAGATGGCATGTTATATGATGTTGAATCTTAGGAAAACCTAAAAGAAACTGCAACTTTAAAAGAAAACAATAAGAATAATTCATAGTTATTATAATCATTACATCTCTTCACATATTACAATGGAGTTTAAAAAATATCATTGCATAATATTTGATTCTACTCGATCAATCAGATTCCGAAATGTATATTCATTGATCGCTTCGAACACCCCTCGTAAACAAATGGATCGCACCCAGTTCTCATCGCGTGATTTTCTGGAAGGTTTAGAAGATCTCTCGTTCGGAATTTACTCACCACGTGTACTCTCATGTCGGCGCTGAAAACGGTATTAGATTTGGGAAAATGGAACACAACAGTTACGGAATCCTTATGGTATTTATTCACTGATTACTGTATCATTTTGTTTGGGGTAAATTATTTTCAGTCGCAGTAACCACGTTCCGAATGTGAATATCATTAGAGTTGGGAATGATTCAAACAGTCCCATTTTATATTGACTGGCCATTAGCTGACAGTGTAAATTTCATTCAAATTTTGAAAGAACAACGCCTAACTGCTAGAGTTACCAAAACTGTTTCTGGCGTGACTTGGTGGAAAATCTTTATATTGAAATTGAAAAATAACTAACTTAGCTTTTCCACAAAGAAAATGTATTTGCCACCCAGGTACCGTTGCAGTGCTGGTACAGTACTGAAGATGGTATACTGTAGTGTAAACTAGGTCGCTACTAAATGTTCTATTAGGAAAAACAAAGTTAGTTACATTTTAATATCTGCAGCGACCTATTTTTACTTCGGAGAAAACCTTTATGTTGTCCTGTTGTCCATAACCAATAATATTCACGAACGAAGGGAATATTTTCAAGAAAGCACAATAGCGACTTAATTCCATAAGGAAAAATAAATGTGAGCATTTTCTCTCCGTTAGTTGCATGATAGGAATTATTAGCGAAGCCAGCCAGACTCCAGTCAGCCTCGTCTTATCGTTCGCCCCAGTTGTATGCAACCCGGCATTTACGTAGGCACGCCACGTTGTCTAAGCACATCCCTTCTTCCCACACTTCACCCGCATGTGAAGATTACACACATTGTGCATCATAGCAGCATTTAGGTAAGTCTATGGAGCCAATTGATTTGTTTACTATTTTCATGACGAAATAATGGCGCGCGCATTAAAATTGTATCCATAGAGGTCCTATATTCATGTCATTCTTTGGCTAATTAAGATAAATTTTCATTAGATTATTTTTTTTATTTTGACCCTAAATCAGCATGAATCTGTTTTGCTATACACTATGTTAGTTTATATTTTTAAGATGAAGGAATAGCCCACTCATTCCAATTTCATTCAATGAGTGCCGCTAGTCTTATTCCATATGATTCTTCCGGGCCAAACTTCAGGATGCATTGTAGCAGAAATTTGTCGGACGATGCACGCATGAGTTGATGAAAAACCTTATTGCCCATTCAAGAAAATAATGAATAATTAGCATTGAATATTTCAAATCCACTCATCCACTGAAAATCTGACAAATCTCTAATGATTTGACAAGTATCATCATTTGAAATGCTGTCCGAATACTTGCATTTTTCAATGATAAGATAGATTCCCAAATATTTTTAGCCAAGAATTGAACTACTTCCGGGAGTAATATATCACGTAATGAGTTCAATTCTCCTCATAAGAAGAATAAGAGGTGAAAATCATTTCAAAACGGAATTTTCATAGATCAACACACATAATTAAGGATGGTAATTTCATACGGTGAATAAAAACAAAAAGGCAGGCTTCAATCGTGGACCCTTATGTGGAGACGTTATTGATTACTGGTGAGATCATATGTCATCATATCACTTTTTGTCGTTGGTGAGTAAAACTACTTTTTGGCAAATGCAATAAGAATTTTGAACGGCGAATAATGATACCATGACGAAATAACTAGATTTATAATTAGAGCGTATAGAATGAAGTCAAATTCCTATAAGATCTGTTTTGCAACTACCATGATGAATGCTGGATAATAAACCACTTCCGCGCGACAAAGTTGGATTTTCGCAAGTGATGCATTGCTTTCACGATGGTGTGGAGCTGAAGAAGTCGGAGAAATTGAAAGTTTAATACTGAGGAGGATGCGGTGACCCCGTTAGAAAAATAGAGTCAAGAGAGAGAAGGAAAAATAGGGACAAGTAATGAAACTGTATGGATGTGATTTTGATTAATATACAAAAAAAATTATCGTGGATGGAAAAATTTCAGAGTGAAGAGAAGGATTTGTTAATAAATGTTTGTTTTTAATATTAGTGCGGGAAACGGGAGTCTTCCAAGGAAATTAGTTTTTGAATATATATATATATATATATATATATATATATATATATATATATATAAATATGTAAAAACACAGATTTAGATTTTTAGAATATAGAAACACAAAGAAAGGACACTCACAATTTGTTATTTAACGTTTCGACAGCACGGCTGTCGTCTTCAGAATCAGATTCTGAAGACGACAGCCGTGCTGTCGAAACGTTAAATAACAAATTGTGAGTGTCCTTTCTTTGTGTTTCTATATTCTAAAAATCTAAATCTGTGTTTTTACATATTTGTGCGTCGCCGAAGAGCGTTCCATTTCGAAGATTTTATATATATATATATATATATATATATATATATATATATATATATATATATATATATATATATATATATATATATATATATATATGATTTTATTCAGTTCTTTTGGAAGAAATACTTTCCTCGATTGCAAAACAAGACACGGAGAAAACAGCAATGAAAATGAACATTTGATTTTCGTTTTAAAGAAAACCTTAAGAGACCTAATGAAATCGTATTAGCTCTTCAAACGATTAATCAAATCCGCACGACCTGTCACATTAAAAAAATGGAATTCTATCCCATACATATTCAGCATACCACAAACAAGGTTTTCAACTCAAAGGTCGTCTTGATAGGTGAGGGTAAGGCTCAACTAGAACATGTACTAAACCCAACGGCGTATTAGACAGTAGGGTAGGGGCATGCATGTACAGTCCAAAATAGTTGAGTGTCTTAATGTTTGAGAATTTTAGTTAATATTTAGCAGCTAATAAGAATGTAAGTTAAAGAAGAAAATTCATCAACTTGAAGTTTGGGTTGATTGGTGAGGAGGGCAAGGAATATTTTCACCAAGCCCTTCTGCTCCACCAAGTACCCACGCCAAGGTAGAGGGGCCAATTACGTAGCCGTGCCGTTCCCACAGAAAGATCTCGTACTCGAAAATTCACCCAGATTGGGTGAATCTGAGGGTGACCAGAGGCGTAGCCGGAAATCGAACCCGTGCCCTCCGTTCAGTAGCACATAGCTCTACCCATAGGACGACCACACCACGTTCAGTTAATGCGTTGATATTTTTGATGGATCATAATTTATTAGTTCAGAGAACATGTTTTTAAAGTCAATAGGCAGCGTCTTCAGCGCGATATTTTTGCTTTTGAATTTATCTCATATTTCAGGCACCCTTAAGGATGCTAAATGGTATGGATACAGGAAGGATGATGGCTGCAAAAGGGAACTGATTTACTCGCGGTATGCGAAGCCGCGTGGAATTCGGCACGCTCTCCCGCCTCCCTCCACTCCTGCCCTCGCCGCCTCCTCCCCCCCTCGCCCCATCCATTCCCCTGGGTTATTTCCGTTACGGACCGCCTGCCGGAGCGAGCTTCCTCCATCTTCCCGCTTCCTCGCCCGCTCCCTCCTCCCAGTTTTTCCCGGAGTCTCATGCCTCCACTCCCCCTCCCTCCCCCTCTCCTCTCTCTAGCCGCTACTACCACCACCGCTAACTATTCGGGACGCCCTTGCGGAAAAAAGTAAAAGAGAGGAGTGGACGCGGCTTCGAGGATTGGCGTGGGTGAGTAACAAGGGGGGGGGGAGGGGGATTAGGGGGGCAGGAAAAAAAGAGCGAAAAGGAAACGCACGACAGTGTGGTGAGGTCAGCGTCGGGATGGTACGTAGCAGGGGTAGGGGCGGCGCCAATGAGCGGGCCTGGGTTAAGGGTTGACTTGAATGTCTTAACCACTCACTCGCCCGACGACCCAGCAGCCGCTGACTCAATTTCCACCGACGCAAGCAACAATTAGGTACCCAAAGGTGTGACCGAATTTTTCGTATTTGGCACCGCCAAAAAATTATCATAGCTGAAAAAAATGACCCAAACGACCATCAACATATCGTAGTCCGACGTGGAGGACTTAACTCGGCGGTAATGGGAGCCGCTTGGGAGACGAAGAGAACAAGCGATAAAAGGACTTAAAACAAGGTTCAGGACAAACGAGTTTAATGATGACAGAAAAGGAATTGTAATGGTCCAATACTGTAAGAGTAGATTGGATCACAAAAATGAGATAAGGGAGATATACTCCTCGACAGACGAAAAAAAATTTTCGTTCTTTCCCCGGACAATCAGAAATCATAATATTAATATATTAAAGACATTAAAGAAATAGTAAATATATTCGATTTACAAGTCAGGGCATGATTAAATGCTTTTATACATTAGTTATGATAGTAGTTTCATGTGTAGCATAGTAGTATATGTAATATGTAGTAGATTGTATATGTATTTGCATGCGTGTAATTTGAAATTATTTTTATTTGATTATATAAGCCTCTGAGCGTGATAATTGGCATGAATTTGTTAGTTTTGCATGCGTTTTTATTCTATTTTATGGGTGGTGAGCCAAAACCCGCCGCCACCCGCCCTTGCGACGGCTTGCGGGGTTTTATGTAGACATTGATGTATTTCCGAGAGGATTTTACACAACATTCTGCAACTGAGCGCCATTTTTACAGGCTGTCCACTGCACCGCATTATAAACAAAAATGTCAGAATTTCGTCAGTAATGTCGTAAATTCCTACTGATTTCCCGTTTTCTCATTCCTTCCAGAAAAATATTTCTATCCAAGGCACGTAAGATAATAACTACCACCCAGGTCTTGTAAATATTTAGGGATACAGTTTAAAGCGAAGGTAGGTCATGCTAGCTGAGAATTGAATGCCTTGTGATCAAGTTTTGCATTTCAAAGGATTTTAGATTTAAGTGTCTAATTCTCCGACCTCAAAAAGGGAAGACTTGCGATCTGATGACTTGACAATTTAGTTTACATATTTAACGGAAATGCAAGTCACATTGATTTTAATGAGTATGAAATTAGTTTGAATATTTTGGTAATAAGTTATTGTAAATACACAGTGCATTCAATGAGCTTCGTCCGAATCATGTATAAAAACAGTTGATAATATTATTAATAGTTCTGCCAAGGTGAGGTGAAAGAAAGAGAAAAAACAACTTTGCACTTCCACACACTTTTTTAATATAACACGACCATGGTTTCGATGCTGCGCATCATCTTCAGGTACAACATAACAAAATTATTCAACTTATATAGCCAGGAGCCAGGTAGGGGAAGTCAGGGAGAGGGGTGGTAGCAATCATTGGTGGGTGAAGGGAAAGGGAAAGTGAGTTCTGCCAAGTACTAGAGGCTAATGCGGAAAACTATTTAAGTAAAATAGAAATCAAAGAAGTAAAGAGACGCGTAGAAGAAGGAGATAAGTAGAGCAATAAGGGAGAGAAAACTATAATTATTGAGAACAATTGCAGATACAGAGGAATTTTCATGGACGCTATACAAATCATAGAAGAAGAGAAGGTTTTTACAAGCAATTGCAAGACACCTTTAACCAATAAAGTTTTGGGTGAGACGAAGGAGTTATAAGATATATAAGCAATTGGCAGAGAAGAATATAAATACATTGCAAGTCAACCATTCGAAGCTATAGAAAGAATATTTTAATATATTATACGATAAATGACAATCATTTTGACAAACAATCAGGTTCGACCCCAGTACATATCTCTCGTCTAATGAGTGGTGAATATACCATAAAAGACCCTTAATCAAGGCTCCAAGAAATGTTCTTGAAGAGTTGGCTCTTTGGGACCTGAGCAGATGGAATGTAGGAACTCGCTCCTTTGGAAGAAATATGAAATGAAGAAGTTGGGTTTTTCACGATGCAATATTTACCAAAGAAAACTAGCATGAGCTGAAGGTTGATGTAAGGTATTTTTGAGGCCCACGTAATTAAGAAAGTTTCGGTCAATATTCATCATCACCTAGTGCTATGACTGCTACGACAAGGCAGTTTTTTTTTTGAGCTTTCAAAATTAGTCTTCGCGGATATTCAGAAGCAAATGGTTACGGCGAACTATGCGGGCCCAACTCGTAAAAATCAATGGTGAAATTTACAGGGTTCGTCCGGAAAATAAGTGTACTGAGCTCAGGAAAAAAAAATTATTACACTTTTACATATCTTAAGCTAATATTCCTCAAATAGGACCCTTGTGAGTCGATACACTTGTTCCAGCGGCGTTCCCATTCCTGGAACGCTCCCACGAAGGCATCATCGGGAACCTCTCGAAGACTCGTCGTCACGGCCTCTTCTCTGCCCTCCACGAACATCTTGTGCCACCGAAAGATCATGTTTCTGGACATGGCTGACTCCCCGTAAGCCTGGTTAATCATACCGACAGTTTCGGTAGACGATTTCCCAAGCTTTACCGCAAATTTGATGGAATAACGCTGCTCCAAAAACTTCGGCATCGCCTTCCGTGACGTGGGTCGAAGCGTGGAGGTTCGCGTTAACAGAGCTCCTCACTACACCACAGCTCAGAGCCGACTGCCTTTTTCAGCGTCGCTTGCCAACATACCCCCCTCCAGTCGCAGCCCGTCAGAGCGGTGCTGGGCGCGCCTGGAGCGGCGCGCCCAGCCCAGGAGTCAGTACACTTATTTTCCGGACGAATCAGAAGTTAAATTAAATGTTATCAGGGAAATTTAGAGCTTTAAGTTAATAAGGATTGCGTTAGGTAAAGGAGTGTTTCAAAAGAGGCGGGAGTTGATACCATGCACCTTAAATAAATACGTATGTAAAGAAAAGACTGATGAAAATTTTAATATGATCTGCAGGGTTGTTAAGTTCTTTAGCCTGGTCATTGAGGCCAGAGGTTAACCGTAGATTGGACGCTATCGAGATGTGATAGTGGAGAAGAACGAATGAATAAAATGGACGGAAATTAAAATAAACAATAAAGTTTTGAGTATGGAAGGGGATGATATAGACTTGTTGGGATAAGTAAGATGGAGACAGAACAAGTGGACACAGGAGACACAGATTATATGGGATGCTGAAAGCATTTATAGAGGGGAGATTACTGGGTGAGAGATAAGAAGGGAAAGGCAATTTGGAAGAAATTAAGGGAGGTAGAATGTATGCAGTACTAAATAATGAGTTATAGTAATACGTAGCATGGGGTCTAGGAATAGTTTTCGCCATCACGTTAGTTAGGGCTTTAGAGTGAAGTAGTGCGTAAACTCACAGTCCATCTTAAGTCAACCCTAATTAGCTCATAGACTACTGCCAATTATAGTTTAGTCACAGAATAATTAATTAGGTCCTAAGGAATGCATATTTTATGTTCCAAAGTGTACACATTTCAGCACCGAATATTAAATCCCAAAAATCAATCAAAAATTCAACGCTTGAAAGGTAATTGGAAGAAAAAGAAAATGTAAGCTCTCTCAGCTATTGTTCCACATAATTATAAAGTTAAAATTACTTCTCGAAAATGAGCTGAAATAAACTGGGGAAAATGAGGTCTTTGGAAGGTTGCCGATGTTACCTGTGAGAAAAATAGATTACGAATGAAAGCATTGAATTTGTGAATGTAGACAGGGGTTTCAACAAATAAAATTCACTTTCAAGGCATCACGAAAGCTTGAAATCACGTTCATGCGTTGAAACCGACGTCGGCCATGAATGAATCTATCGATTCAAATTGCAACTGTGTCCGACGAATAACTTGTATAATGAGTTTTCCTGAAAATTTGAAAAATAACAAACACTTTTACAATATTCTATAAAGTTAAACGCTAAAGCGTGTTGGTATCTTACTTATAATATTGCGGGGTGAATAATGATATTCGTTAGAATCACAACACAAGGAGATTCAGCCTCCATTTATTAATTCACTTACATGCTCAAATCCCTACTCATGCTGTAAAAATGATAACATATTAGAAAGATAAATAGCGCTACATATCTGGCGGCTAAAAGGAGCCAGGTAATTACGATGTAATTTTGGCTTTTTAATATCTAATGACTATTTTTTACTTCAAATGTCCTCCGAATTACGTTTTCAACTGTAGTCTCACCTGAGGGCCATGCCACGTAAGCGAACTAATCACACATTCACGAAACTTTTGTTGAAAACATAATATGAAAAGAGAACAATAAAGTTACTTGATAAATTTTAATTTTCACGGAGATGCTTTTTTTGGTCTTCATTCCAGCACATTTACTGGTGACAATTTAATTATTTAAGAGGGTCGTAATGACTAATTAGGGAAGTTGAACAATTTTTCCGATTATTTTGCTTATGACTGTCTACAGAAAGAATCTCCACATTCTTAAAACGCAACATTGTATTAAAACCAATGCAATAGATTTATCTTTGAAATTGATGGTAAATGGGAAGTTATAATGTCGTGTCTATATTACATTCCAATGTAGTGTGTGCCTTCCAATATAATTAGATTGAACAGGTATTTTTTCATCTGGAAAGTTAGAAAGGGCAGGACTGCAACTTTGAACCGAGTCATGCCTGGTGCACGGTATAACTGAGCGCTCACCGAGAGGATATCGACTCCCACGTGAAGGAAAAAGATCACCTAATCCGCCAACAATAGAACTCTCCCCATCTAGGAATTCGGTACGAGCTGAGAGGACTAGAATAAGTCGAAGGTTAAGGGAAGGGAGAAAGGACGAATTAGAAAATCGGGCAGAGGGCAAAGGAGAGGAGAAGTAGCCCAGACCCTTGAATGTATGGCTCAGCTCGTGCCGCGAGTGGGGCTAGAAAGTTTGGCGTCTGCGCTGCGTGGGGAATTTCACCAAGTACTAACATAAAATATATACATGTGTTGGCCAGCTCTCAAGTCGCGTGCTCTACGGAAGAGAACACGGAGAGCTTAGCCACACCGAAAAGCAATGGAACAATGCCTTCGGAACCAAAGCCCCTCATAAAGCAGCCCGAAAATAATTATCACGACTTATTCATGGACAGATAGTGGATGTCTCTTCGTCTTAATTTTCCGCCTACTCGCTTCGCTTTTCCCCCTAATCACGGGTGTGAACGATGAGATGAATTCCTTGCTCATTGGCGTAGGTTCTGGTTGAATAATCCCTCATAGTACATGCGACACGATGAATAAATCCCACCGCCCGCAGCACCTGTGCAATTAAATAAATAACTGGTGGGAGAAACTAACTACCACGTGGAATGAGTGTAACCATTTTTTTCAACGCTGAGTCATAAAACGTAGAAAATAAGGAGAAAAATCCTCAAACGGTATTTTTAATGCTTTACATTTTTCCTGAAAATTCAACGAGCGTAATTAAAATATTTAGAAAAATAATGGAAGTAATTATTTTAAACCAGGACCATTAACAAAGAAAGTATCATTAATAATAATGAAACAAAAATGATACGTTCAAAGTAAAAGAAAACCGTGGTACGAAGTATTTCTTTCTAAATAAACCCTGTACGAAGCAGGTATCGGTGACTGAAGGAAACAAATTGAAAAATTCTACGCACAAATTTACCCAATTTTCATAGTTGTGGGAATGAATAGGCCTCATTCTTTCGCGATAGTTAAAATCAATAATGAATTAACTCATTTTTGCCCATTTTCGCTAGTAAAACACCTCAATATCTATAACGACGTCTAATAAGTACGTATATATATATATATATATATATATATATATATATATATATATATATATATATATATATACAAACTAAACTATATAATAGGCACAATGTGCTCCTATTATTTTATTGAATTTCAAATAGCTGTATTGGTTAATATACTTCTTCACAAACACTTAACGCCGATGAATGGGTATTGATTTGCAAAAATGTTATCATTAAATCCAAAATCATTCTTCTAAAAGTCATTGTTTCAATGACTGTACTCGTTTAGTCAACTGGATACTTCAAAAAAATGTGTGTAATTAAATTAAAATTATGATTCCTTATTTTAATGGTTAAAGAAATTGGCACAAGAAGGCATTGCAAGAAGGTTGGCATTTAATTTCACTCCATTCATCTCCAAGTTATCCACTGTCATTTATCATCCTAAAACATGGTAAGCGTATTAATCGCTGATACTTTAAGAATTTATTTCAGCTATGAACTGCTTGCCAACTTTTTAAAAATACTACCTTTATACCTACAGGAAGACGCATAAAGCTTGAAAATATTTGAACGCGCCAGTCACCAGTCTGAGGAAAGCATGGAGTGGGCTGGTTCGAACGCATTATCTACGTTGGAAATTCATAGCAATGTAGAAACACAAGAGGAGTAAATTGACGCAAGCGGGGAATTCAATTACGAGTTTATGTACCCTGCCAACTGGAGTCGTTTCGCTGCGATAAATTGAAGGAGTTGCAACTTAAAACCTATGCAGTATTCAGGCACACTACTAAGAGTTTTCCGGAGAGAAAATGACTAGAATTAGACAACCTGGGAGAAACCTGAAAATTGCACCAACCAATAGATCTTTAAGACCTTCATTAATTACTATATTAGGTACCATTTACTGCAATAATGTAATTACAGCAATATTCACATTATTGCACTGCCACTACCTTCATGGTGCGGCTGAAATGCCTCTGGCCTTGGAATAAATGGTTATAAAATGTAGAGATATAAATAAATTAATAAATTCAATGTACAAAATAGAGCTTTAATACACTCCTATGACAAAACCGTAAATAATTAACTTAGCGATTTAGTTTACAGAAAGCTTATTGATGAAAATTTTCATAGCGCTTTCAAAAACTCAAACTGTGCTCAGTCGGTTAAGATACCTTGATCACAAAAGGAGGTATTTATTTACTAGTTTACCCCTATTTACGCTCGCATCTCTGTTTTTTTATGTAGTTCTTAAAAGTATTTACGATGACTTCATGATTTATATCCTTTGTTAACTGCCCTCCAACAGAAATCCATGAGAAAAAAATGTAATCTATTGCATTTGGGGAGGATTCAAAGGAAGAGTAATTTTTTTCGTAACCGTAATAGTATTTCCCAATGAAAAAATGCTTGAGCAAATGGCATGTGGCAAACTTAAGTGAAAATGGATGATGCACTAACATGGGTTTTAATAGCTCTATTTCAATGTGTGTGGCAACTATGCTTCATGCAAGCGAAGTCTATTCATTCACATCATAAGTGAACATGATCAGTACTGAAATCAACTCGGTTTAGCCAGCAGAACGATCTCCCTTTGCGAAGAATTTCAACAAACTATTGATCCCCATAAATAATATTTCTACTGGTTTTCATTTAGTGTGACATATGTCATTTCTCATTAAGAAAAGCACAGAAGAGTTAACTTTTCCAACTAAAGATTCTGTTCTTCGGAATATTTTCATGGAAAATTAAAAACTGGGGGAAAATGAGGAATTTGGAAACGGGATGCATTAAATCTCAATGCCTCAAATAAAGAGAAAACAATACTTTGAGGTGCCTTCTCTTTTCTCTAAAAACATCAATTTTCAAGAGTCCCCTAGGCATACATATGTTATCAAAGGTACAGACGGAACAAACGGAACGCATAAAATAAAAAGCAAAATATCAGCTAAGCACGATGAAGTGAGTATTATAAAGTTCATTACATTTCCTCAATACTTAGAAAGGAGCAAATGAAATTTCGGAATGTAAATTTTACATACAATGAAACAAAGAAAGATGTTGCATATAACTGTAATGTAAAGGCAGGTCCTCAACTCTGTGGTAAATTCACTTAAACATACAGCATTTGCTATTTATTACAGTTGAATTAATAGTAATTTTACAAACCAAGTAATTATTTTCAGATGCTGTTATTTCCCGTCTGAATGCTAAAATCTTCTCTTTCGACTAGCCAGATGTGATTTTTTTGTTTTTATTACGCTCTTGATTTAATCTCTCTAATTTGAGGTAATAAAGGCTACAATTAGAATTTACTGCCACAGTTATCAGATACAGCAAAATAGCCTTAAAACCAGTGCTATATGGAAACTATCACGAAGTACGTCTAGTAATATTAAGCTAAAAATAATAAGCTAATAACTGAAGTAAGCTCCGTGTATTTACGCGCTATAAATAAATATTCCACTAAACATTTCATTTCTTCAAATCAACCCTTAAATGTGCCACTGGCAACATATCATTGCTGATGCATTATCAAAGAGATAATTCAATTCATTTAAATATATGTTACGACCTTAATTAACTTGGGTAATCGCATACATAACTTACTCATTCCTGATTATGATATTGCAGCTATTTAAGTACACTATATTTAAGATAACCGTTTTATCACAACCAGCTATCTCATTGACACGTACAATTGGAAATAATTATAAACTTCATGAATCATCCGCTTTGAATCGAAGTAATTACATTTCGGATACCACTAAAAATTACAGTAAACAACCCGAATGTCAGTTTCATTTGTGAGGCTCAACGTGTTCAAATCCACACATCAGGGCCGAGGGTTCAGTTCCTTTCTCCTTGTCCCCAAAGGTTTCCCAATATGATCTGGTACTTGAAAAATCACGAAGGTTGTGAGGAGCTGAGGGTACCTCGGAGAGGTGTCTCCCGTAATGGAATCTGAGTCCAACAGTCAGTAGGCCAGCGCTCTACCCACCCGACTACCACGCCCACCTATTACAGACACATGAGATCAAAATATGTACGCAAGAAATAGCTAGTTGACCGGAGTTCAAAGTTATCCAAACCCCTCGCGATTCCCCAAAATGTTACATGCCCTTATAACGGTTTATAAAATTATGTTTTGAACATAATTAGAGAGTATGAATGATTCCATCGCCGAAGAGTAAAGATTTTTATGAAAACTTTGCCTTAAAACATGTAATCCTGGGTTCATACCATATTTATCCACCAGCCTTCGGCTTTGTGTCTACCGCATTTCTATAACGATCATAAAACTTATAAAAATGACAATACTGCGTAAAATGTTTAAACACAAAAGGTGCCCATCCTGCTCAGCTCTGAAAATGCACTCATCCACGGATATTCTAACGAGAATATCACTGGGCTTGGAGAAACATTCGAAGGTTCTTTCCATTCCATCACGGGCGTGTAAACCGGTTCGACCAGCAACTTATTTAAAGCAATTTCCGTGAATATCACCACAGCTAAATGCGAATGACGACGTGCACTCCAGAGGCTATTTTCAACCTCTTAAACACAAGAGTCATGGTGAGTGAATCTGAATGTAATATGCGAAATTAGACGAGAGCCTTCCCCAAGGGAGAGGGGCGGGGATGAGATGTGGGGGGCTCCCTTGATTCCAGCTGCCGGCGATCATGAGACGCGCGGTCAACGTATGTCCAGCCGCACCCAAACATTTAACAGCCCACGCCTCCGGCTTTGCAGATGTAAAAATAACAGACCCCGAGCGAGAAATACAGACGAGGACGGATGGTGCCGACAGGGAGACGAAAAAACTCACAAGGGATGGAGGAGGCGGGGGAGGGGGGGGGAACAAGAGACAAAAGAACGCTGAAAGGCGGACGGTGCGTGCTGGGGGAGGATGTGGACGGGAAGGGTGGAGACGAAGCGATGTAAAAAAAGGGGAAGGGGGGCGAGAGGGTGAAGCACGCGTGCACACGCGTTTGTTAGGCATGGGCGTAGTTTAGCTGCTTCGGAGCGCCTCGACGAGGAAAGGGGGTGAAAGACGAAAACGAGGAAGGGGTGAGCAAAAGGATAAAAAGAATCTCGGGTTGGGGGAGTGAAACATCTCGTCCGAGGTTCATATAGCTTGAGTTTTGAGAATGTTTACCGAGGAGGAAATAGGGGAGAGGGTTCCCGTCTTCTTTTGGAAAACAAACGCTCATCAAATGCAATACACTATCCGCTGACATGCCACGGGAGTTTTGAAGTCAGCAGAATTATGTTAAATCAGAATCGCCTGAAAATTCGTTCATGATTTAACAAAATTCGAGCACATAAATGTCGTATGAAATAATAAAACCAATGGCAACAGTATTTTAATTTTAATCTTTCATGCTTATAGTTTCGGCCATGTCCACAGAAACTAAGATAATTGGTCTAGACGGTCGAAACGTTTCGTCTTCAAAAGCGAATGTTGCCAATAGGTAACATGACGTCGTCAGTTTCACTCTGTTATGATACAATCAAGCTCTCTCTTAATGCAATGTGAAAGTTAAGCGTGGAAATTCGTCAACATTGAGCAACTTAAAGTGGACAAATGCATTAACTAATTTCACTAACAGGGTCCAATAAATCAACGGTTAGAAACACATTGGCAATGTACTATTTTTGCTACATATTTTTTTTCGATATTTCCCCCGGATATTTATGCATTTTTTTTAGAAAATTCACCATTGTACTTCTCGTATTTCCGGAGAATATCGTCTGGAGATGACTGAAAGTTCGTTCTAAATGTGGCTTTTAGCTTCCATTTCTAACAGAAATTATATTCAAGTGATTATACAAATCACTGCGAAAACCTCCGAAACAAGTCTTTTTACAGAATAATGAGTCAGCGTGTTAACTATTTGTAGAAACTAAAGACGAATGAAAGGAACCTACACTTGGCCAATTATTCAAGTATTAATTTTAATGATGAGAAAAAAGTCGAGCTCGATAAAATGCTCACAATCTAAGGGTAAAAGTTGAATACGTTTTGCGGCTTAAGTGCGAACTCTTTTAAATGAAAATCTCTTCGATAGACAGCATAATGAATGCTCAATTACCTGAGAGGATGCATGTAAATATTCATTCACAAGGATAAAGATACAAAGATAGGGATATAAACACACATGAAAGACAATAATTTCACACACACACACACACATATATATATATATATACACACACACACACACACATATATATATATATATATATATATATATATATATATATATATATATATATACACACACACACGTCAATTTGTCCAATACTCTAGACGGAATTTTCAATTGACGCTGAAAACAATGAGGGAGGTAGTGAAGATCGTACTACTCACCACTCACCTCCACGCTGAGCACGCCTTCGTCCACTAAGAAGTCTTCTTAAGCTCACGCCTTCCCTCGGCGTCACGCGCACTTCCTCGGAATTTCACTCACTCACCACTGAATGCGGCGAATCTTCACGCACAATTTATTCCTCTTTCACTAGAAATCCACTCGGATTCTTAGCGTTCCAAGACGCATCTTGGTTATGGAACCTCTTCATCAGTCATAAAAGACTCCGAGGGTATTTTGGAGGGAATCCCGGAGAAGAAGATGACGCTCTTGGTCTTTTTTTCTGTAAAGCAAAGCAACACATGGACACTTAAGGATACATAAGGATACTTAAGTATCTTATATATATATATATATATATATATATATATATATATATATATGAGATATTGATTTTGGCAAAACGGTTTTAAATAAATCCTTCGCACCCTATCCGATGAGCAATCGAAAGTGAATTTACATGAAGACCTTTCGTAATTTTTAAGGAAGTTCAACACTCATCTCAAAAGGTATAAGCAACACATGATTTTACACTCAGATGCATCGCTGTAAGAAGCACTTTGCGAGCAAAATCTATCCCTGGAGAAAAAGCGATGTGATTCACTCCAGAAGTTAACTCGTGGGGATGGAGATACACGTACTCTGCTCCCGGACGACGGAGCGAATCTGTTCCGCGGCTGGAGACTCGAGCTGCTGCTCCAGGAAGGCCTGTCCCACGCCACATAGCAACTGGGCGTTTCACTCCCACCCAACTAGACTCGACCCCTACGAACCCACAACAGCATAAACAAACCCCGCATCACGCTTTAGGTCTAAACCCTTTAACATGTTTGAGGTTGACGGGGGTTGTGGTCTCAGACAAACCTCCTCCGACTACTTAGTTTTCGCCCCCGCTCCGTTTTAACGTGGTCCATTGAAGGAGGGTGGCCTTTGACGCCGTGCCTCCGGAGGATTGATTTCTCCTCACAAATGACTCTTGAAGGCATCCCCCAAACCTTTCACCGTTCTGTGGATTACAAATAATTCAAAGGCGTCCAAAATCCCTCGATAGGAAGAAAAAAACGATCAAACATTTTTCCGGAATGATTTCATTTCCAGTTAAAAGAAACTATTTCCACGTTCATCATGACTTCGCTCCTTCATCTGGCGCATATGCTTGATTCAATGAAGAATTCCGAGAAATTTATCATAACCAAAATCATCGATCAATACTATTCAAAAAAATTATTAAAACTTCCTTATAACTAAAATAATAAGTTTGAAATAAATATTTAATAAATTATGGACTATTATAGTTCATTTAAATCACTTAAATGAGAATAATAATTTAATCGTTCAAAAAGACAGTAAAATAATTGAATACAAGCTATAATTTATAATTTTAGTGGCAGGAACTTCAATGATAATATTATGACATAATGGCATTCCAATTGCCAACGGCAAAATACTTTATAAAAAAATTCCATTATTAATTCTAACTCATTTCTTATCTCATTTAAGTATTTCACAAGCTTGAGAATATTCCATATTTAGTTAAAATCATAGCATCCTATTTTAGAAGGTAAAAATGGGCTAAGGAATTCCGATAATCGCTCATAAACGAGTAATTTCTTTGCGTTTAAAATGTCTAGATCCCATTGTTCTGAGCTGTAATTTGCAACAAGTATGGGTTGATACAAAATTAATAGGATTACTTGAATGAAAGAAAAATGGCTGGCACAAGTATTCTTATTTCATTCGGAAATGAATTTCCACGTATTCAAGCCTGATTACATTGTGTGTAGTGGAATTGCTGGAGAGTAATGACGATATCATACCCTTCATGACTGATATGGAATCATATTTTAGCTAATATATATTAAGAATAACGCCAAAAGATATTCTTTTGTGCATTAAAAGGAAACTGACACAAAGAGAAAAAAATATTAAGATTACCGTAGATTATTAAATATATTTTACTGAGACATTAATGTATTTTCATATCGAGTAAATATATATATTATGAAAATTCGGGATGCTTTCGGTCTTCTTTTTTGTAATATACTACTCAGGTCAGGCGAAAGGAAGTTTGATGAAGCTAGAATACTAGGCTGGTGTTACTGGTATATTGGTATAACTTGAAAAGAACTCCTGTCAAAAGAGTCTCCTTTTTCTGGTAGTTTTCAAAGGAATCATTTGAAATTATTGAGTGTTTCTTGGAATTATGTAAATAAATCTGATCACAATACATTAATCTAACTCAATGGTCTTTATATACAACTTACTGAAAGACGACTTTCATTCTACCAATGATTTATAGCACGTTATGCAGAACCCTAAAAGATTGCATTTTCAATCCGATTCAAACCCTAGTTCAATTAATCTTGAAGTAGTAGGTCTCATTAATAAATCATTTGAAACCAAACGATTTCCAATTGCATCTTAAAGGAAGGGAAGACTATTTTGAGCATTTTTATCCGATAAGCAAAAAGCTTTTCATCCGCTCAATTTTAAATAAAGGTTTCCCTTTGGCTTGGTAGTAATTGATTCATACTCGAAGTAAACAAGAAAATATTTAAGAATGTTCGATAAACCACAGGGGGCGGAGCAGATCCACATCATCACAAGAATTGTTCATCAAGGAAAAATAACCAGACTTAAGATCAAAGTTTCCGTTAGTCTTAAGGACATCGGGCAGTGGACGCAAATGGAATGGAGCACTCGATAATCGGCTAAACACCGAAGACAGAATGGCGTTCTGTCTTCCAATCGGGAGCGTCGGAAATACCATTCAGTCGCAGCGAGACACCCAGAAAGCCGGGTCTTCTGAGAAGCTCCCAGCGGGAATCGAAAAACAGTCCTCGTTCCAGCTGCCTCACATTCTTGGAGTACTTACTTCGCCATTTACTGGACATTTCCATGCTCAGTCAAGAAAGTTGAATACCATTAAAGACGCCTCACTGAGTTTACCGTCTGATATGCTCAACGCTCCCCCTCTATTTCAACCGATAACACCGTTATGTAAAAGCTATTCTAAATATTCACTAGGTCATACATAAGCATGCACTTAAGAACTTGTTAGAGACCAAACACTGTTATTCCCACATGGATATCGTCAATTAAAGAGGAAAGAGAACGCGCATTTTACAAGGAAAACTTTCCCAATATGGCTATGAGAAGAAGAAATTCAGATACATGTATCATTGCTTTCGATAAAATTACTCCGTTGGACCTGAAAAGTGGCGATGTTTCTAAAATCATATAGGCATAAAATGGCATTTGAGGATCATGCATTAGGCATGGTGTAAATAGTTTACCATAGCATGCTGGTGTGAAATGTTTTCACTAAAGAATATATTCAGGCGTGTGACTTTACTTTTGCCGATACCTTCGTAAGAAACTCCAAAAATCGCTGATATAAGTCAGTGACAATCCAAGCTGCTCCCCAAGGATAATAGCATAAGCTCCTCGCACATACTAATTACGTCGCTGTTTGAAGAGTTTCTTTAACTCAGGGACAACACTAATTAAGAAACCACGTGCACATCTTGGAAAATTCTATCGACAAGTTTTAAGACCACCTTTTTTGTTGTTCAAGGATTGATGATCACTTATGGACACCACGATATCCGGTTGAATGCATATATACTGCGTATTCGTGTTAATATTCACCAGTTTTATTTGACTTCAAGTAATGCAGTAACAAGATGTTTTCACTTGAGCACGCCTCGCCTCCTTGGATTAAACCGTAAGTGCCGATCACTTGAAACTAATGGACCCTTCCGTTCACGCTCAACGTCCTCCAGTTTTGATCACCCGTTTCACTCCAGAATCGCGAACTCGGCCACCATTCACCGGTCCACAACGATGCCATCGGACGCCATTTTGTCGAGGTTCACGACACCAAACTTGTCTCCGATCATGGCTCAAAACAAGATCATTTTCAACACACTTGCTCAAAATAAAATTGTAGTTCGAGCGAAGAAAAACATCCCAAAATGCCTTCAACTGACTCACAGTTCATAGAAACAACATTGACACACTTTTTCAAGCGGAACACTTTCAAAACGCCACCGTTTTTGTTTAAAAATACTCGGAACGAGCGGGGCGTAAACCGCTGGACCAACACGAAGGAGGTGCGTTGCGGTGCGGCAAGGCGCGCGCGGGATAGAGGGAATTTTCGTTAAAAACACACGACTGTAGCGATGCGTCTGCCAAGGCAAAGACTATCGCGCCGCGAAGCCCTCCCAACTTCTCCACAGACTCCAACGCTCTCTCTCTCTCTCTTTCTATCTTTCTCACTCTCAGAATAGGGTAAAGGGCGTGTATAGTGGGGAGGTAAAGGGGTACGGTCGGGGAAATAGCAGAGGGGAATCAGACGCGATGGGTAGGGGAGGGACACGGATATAAGTGGGGGGTGGTGGCAGAGGTGTGTACGTGCGTGAGTGTTTGTGCGTGCGCGGCTGTTTGGTAGGGTGAGGGGTGGTGTTAGGAGGTGGGTGGGATGAAAGGAATCCTGACCGAGGAGCAGATAGGGGAAGGGGACATCAAAAGAGATGGAATTATTTTGCTTGTCCGAGGCGTACGCGTGAATGTAATGACAGTAATAAGTAACAGATATCAGAAAAAAAACTATTCACAATAAACCACTCGTGTTACCGAAAATCTCGCGAAGCAAATGTAGCAGGTGGTAGAAATCGTCAAGCAGGTACGTAAGATTTTGAGGTGATAGAAAGTTTAATTGAAAATTGATCGCCCACAAAATATAAACCAGATAGCGCAACCACAATTAATATGCACCCAGGCAATATTCAAATATCATTAACCAATGCTGATTGATGCAGCAGGTTTTATTAATGAAAGACCCAGCAGTGTTTTAATGAGCACCATTTTTTTAGGCAGGCTGTTTTATGGAAATAAGGAGTAACGCATTGACTAAGGTAACATCTCTTGAGAAACAATATATCCCAGGATATGTGTTATGCATTCCACTTTCAAATCGAATTCTCCGCTGTGATAATTCCTATATTCTTCCACAGAAGACATTTTAACACCAATAATTACGCTTCTGTTACGTTCAAAAATTGACGAAACGGCCGCGGCGAGGATTGACGGAGGTCCATTCAATGAGCACCGTTCACGACGTCGCGAGCCGCCGCGCCACGGCAAGTGTGCGCTCCAGGGAACTTCCTCCAGGACACTGGGAAAGTGAATTTACCCAATAGGTTGCACACTCCGGTTTTATGAAACGGAATATTTATGTCACTGATTTACCGCTACAAAAATAGTACTGCACTCACACCTGGGGAAACACGCGGTCGCTGCAATTGCTTGGTGCGCGTACAACGTCAACGGCGGAGTTCAACGAACTTAAGATAAGAAAAGGGACAGAATGGGCGATGGGTGGGGGGGTGGGGCTCGGGGCATGAGTTGGGAAGCGGACACAACGGTGAGGATCCGTTGAAAAAGGGAGAGGGGAACGTTACGTGGGGAGAAAGGACAGAATAAGAAGGCAACCGATTACCTTGTGACATTGAGGAAAGAGCGATGGGTAATGTCTCAAGGACTACGCGTATCTTGTGTGAACCTGAACAATAAGATGAAAAAATTAATAGTTTGTGAGAGTAATTGGATGATTTTAACGTCAGATCTTACAAAGGCTGAGTTTATTCCCAAATGTAAACACAAACATCGCATGATGCCATTGGGTAAGTTGCGTGGGTACGAATCGGACACATACCCTTATGTTGCGCGCAGTCGGTGGGTGGTGCACCAGCCATTCTTTGCGATTCGGTTGAGATACACTTAATGTTCCGAGGAAAGTATCGAAAGAAAGCAACAGGTAAACTGATGGAAGGAAGGTGAAAAACAGGAAAATATATAGGATCAATCAGGAATGGTGAAGCTAGAAAACTAATGTTACATCATGATACAGGAGTGGCATACTCTGGATGTATTGGGTTAAGTCAAAAAAATTACGCTTTTTTTAACAATTAACAATTGATTTTATATAATTAATAAAATAAATCGAAAGAATGAAAAGCTTGACGACTGAAAATTCTTTTTTACCAACTCGTAACAGTTGATGAGCCATATTCTATCGTTCTGTTGCTACAAAATTTATCACCGTTAAAAAAAATAAAGAAAAAGTACGCAAAATATGATTTATGGCATTACCACGAAACTAAACGAAGGTATATAACAAAAAATAGGGAAGATTGACGAAGGAAAAAGGGGAAGAAGAAAGGAGGAGATAGTTCGCATGTGAGGGGAATGAGGGGAAAGGCGAAGAAGTGAGCATGAGAGAGGAAGAGAGAGAAAGAGATATTGGTCCACGGAGCATGCGCGCAAAGAAAGGTTGAAAGCGCGAAGACGGAATTAGAAACGTGAGGTAGAGAGAGGGAGGGGGGCGGGGGGAGGAAGAGGAGGATTTCGGGGAAGGATTGGAGGCTGTGTGGAAGGAGAAGGGAGAGGGGGGGGAGGCGGGTGACTGGCGCTTGGGCAGGGGGCGGGGGAGAGTGTGGCGCGGAGGCAAAGATGGTGAGGCGGGCTCAAAAGTCTTTCGAGGGGGGTTGACGGAGGGTGGAAGAGGGGAGGGAGAGAGAGAGAGAGAGAGAGAGAGAGAGAGAGAGAGAGAGAGAAAGAGAGAGAGAGAAATCAAGTCCGAGGGTAAATAAAGGAATGAGAGATGCGGTGAGGTAATGTTAACTCGGTGGCCTATATTTCAGGTACAAAACTGACTGAGCGGGTAAACACGGGGGGGGGGGGTGTGAATGATGTCTTTCTTCAGAACGCCCTCCAGAAAGCGTGAGCGATCGTGAAACGAATGACTTCGTTGTTCGGTGGCATCTCTTTAGTGTCGCCTTCAGCCTATTTTCTTTAAAGATAGCCGCGTGGCTTATTCGGTGTTGTTTGCAAAATAATCAGTTTGAAAACGTTTTCGGGATAATGCTAACTTTTGTCGCAATATGAAATATTCGGCTCAGCGAAAACAAATTCAAGATGCGAACACGAGGGTTGTTAGGAGTTTACGCAGTCAATATGTTGATTCAATACATTTGTTAAACCTATTGGTTAAATTACCAATAGTGGTGACCTCAATGGTTGCATGTATCAGACATACGATACTCTTCCCTGTACCTATTTTGAAAACGAAAGTGGGACAAAATGAAAAAAATGCAGAGGAGTGATAGAATTTCCATAGAGTGTTCGTCATTATAAATTTGAACACGCAGAATTAATTACGGCTTATTTTATTTAATTGGTGAAATAATTAAAGCCGTAAATGTTTTAAGGTATGTGATGAACCTGTATCGGGAGTATCGGGCGTATTTAATATAAGCCAAATCTTTTGGCTGATCATTCATGAGTGGAAATGTCACAATCAAAATATTTTTCATTTGGAATTGAATTCCATATTGGCAAATTGATGCGTGACATCAGACAGAAAATGAAAAATATCAAAAGTTATATCTTTGCATTAATCAAAATGAATTAATCTTCAAAATGATTTCAAAAGCCGCGGTATTATATCCTACGTCCGCTGTCCTGTAGTAATACTTATATCCTAATCATAACTAATTCCGTGCCAATTATATAAATAATTAGCTTTTAATAAAGTTATAAAATAGTATTTTTAATAGTTATAAAATAATTATTCCGATGGGCCAATGAGAGAGGCATATTATAACTAGAACATACGAGGGCGGTTCAATAAGTACCCGTGTTTGACGACAAAGGGCGTTCCTGAGGGAAGTTTATGTTATCACCGTGTTCTGCCATCTATTAAACGACAGTGAAACAAATTTCATATTAATTTAAACGTCAGTTTGGATTTGGCAGCCATTCGAGTAAGACGTGTTTCGTGATTTTCGCTAAGATGGAAAAAGAGCAGTATCGCTCGGTAATTCGCCTTTTGTTTTTGGATGGGAAGAAATGCGAGGAGATAAAAGTAAAGTTGGATGCTGTTTATGGGGACACTTCGCCATCTATGACCACAGTTAGATATTGGTTCAACGAATTTAAACTTGGGCGAACATCTGTTTTTGATTAGGAGCGACCAGGACGCCCGACAGACGTGGTTACCGAGGAAATCAGGCAAAACGTCCACGCCATGATTCTCGCTGATCGACGAACGAAAGTGCGCGAAGTAGCAGAGGCCGTGGGAGTGTCGACCGGAGCTGCAATTAATATTTTACATGATAAGGTGGCGATGAAAAAATTGTGGGCCCGATGGGTGCCGCGGTTGCTCACGGTGGACAACAAGCTGATCCGGCTGTCAACTTCGAACTGGCCGCCAAACTACATGAACTACGTCATGAATTGCTGCCGTACCCCCCGTATTCACCCGATCTGGCTCCCTGCGACTTTTTCTTATTCCCTAACATGAAGAAATGGCTCGCGGGAAAAAACGAAGTTTTCGCCGAGACAGGCGTATTTTTGAGAGTCGACAAATCATATTTTTGGAGGGGTTAAAAAAATTGCCGGAACGTTGGGAGAAGTGTATCTTTCTAAAACGGGACTATGTTGAAAAATAAAAAAAAAATGTTTTCGAATAAATTTTTTCTTCATTTCTAACCCGGGTATATATTGAACCGCCGTCGTATATAAATGAATATTGGTACATTTTAGTACGATTACATCTGATCCATATGACTACTACCAGGAACTGATAGTATTATCTAACGGCATTATTCATACGATCTGTATGCATGTCTATATGCATATATACAGTTCTATATGACAATATGCATGCCAATTCAAAATTACAATTATATTTGGCACACCGGCAGACCGGTGCATTCACATTGGTAACAATTTGTATTCCTTTAGAGATTTTGTCAAAGAAAATCTGAGCTATAATTTTCACGCCCGTTGATAATTTAGTGCCTATTAATGCCTCATGGGTGGATTTGGAGACTACAAGGGAAATATTTCCAATTAAATCATTATAAAGAGTTCGCCCTTACCTCTACGATTTAAGGTCTTTAGCATCTGACAAGTTTTTCTGCGTAAAACTAATGAAACTCATTATAATAGGTGAATTTTTTCAGGTCCTTGAGTCACAGTCGGTATATTAACTTACACTGGTTGCACTGGATATACCACTTTGAATGAATCACATCGTCCTTCATAAATAAGCAATAAGTCAGGTATCTGATTGCTGCATGTTTGTTGTACAAAACCGGTAATGGTTGCAATTATCCCACTATCTCAGACAGCACTCTCAATCCAATGTGAAAATTACTAAGGGCTAACTATGAGAATAACCCATTCTAATTACTGTTTTAATGTGATTGAAGTACCTGTGAATATTTATTGTGATTGAGTTAGTTCAAAAATAATTATTTTTTTAAAATGGTGAATATAAGTATTTTCATAGCTACCAAAAAATTGAAATTATCATTTGCGGAATCCAATTCGTGATACCCACGCTCCTCACATGGAAATCATAAGAATGAATGGTGAACTTCTCGGTAGGAGCGGAATCGCTCATAGTTCCCAAGTGAACTTTTGCCACGTTCCTTCCGAACCTAATCACATTTCTTTTCCTAGACAAGCCAAGATTTTTTACGGCAGATCTTTACAATTCTTCTTTCTTTTTTTTTAATGCCTCCTGCGTCCTCTTAGACGTGGGCGCATTCGCGATCCAGAAATACACATCCGGGGACACGCCCACCGAGGACAGGGAGGAGGGAGAGCGGAAGTGGCGCCTAAGTAAAAAAATGAATTATGGATGGTGAACTTCAAAAGATTTTCCTTTTTGCACGCGAAAGATGGGAGAGAAAAAAAGCACTCCATTGTTCTGTCCCCCCTCGTTTTATTTCACTTTCAACAAGACAAATGAATAAAATGAGACGGCAACGAGAAAAGTAATGGTTGGATCAGCTTGCCCAGATCGCAATGTTAAGTCAGCAATCATTTTAAAGGATGTTCAGCGATTCCTACGACTTCGGCGCAATGGAAAAATATGAGTGATTCGTTCGAATTTTGGAAAAATTCTCAGCCACAAGACGCACACGTGAGATACCTGGTCCACAACTTTTCCAAGAAACTGCAGGAGATATCGCAACAGTAAATTTTAACGGAGCTTTCCGCTAATATGCATTTCAATGCAACAATTTTAGAGGTCAAAGCGAATAATTTGTACACTCTGAAATCGTTACACAATATTTTCAGCAGAACTCGGATTTCAGATTTAATTAAACAGATAAATCAATAGATAGTGAGAGTGCCATGATGGCCATTACTTTAAAATTCTATTTAAATCATGCGCATGAAATGTCTTACACAAAAGGCAATCGCATTGTTCCCAGAGGATTTCTTACCAGCTGAATATCCGACACTCGATGCCCCCCAACACCACTCCTTTTCCATCACCTCCCTCGAGTGAAATAGCTAATTTTCTAGTCATATTGTGAGCTATGATCAATTGTTGATTTTTATAATATCTAAAACCCATTTGTAAATGTATTGTCCTCCCGAGGGACCGATAAGCATTTCCGCTAAATTCACAGCGTGGTAAAGGAGAAAATGTACATTACAAAATGATCAGGGAATTCCTACAATGTCATATGATTAATCTAAAAGATTTCTCTGCCACATTAAGACTCCGCCTATGAACGGATAAATATTTTGGCTCCGATCCCAGAGGTTCCAACGAGAGAGAGGAGTATCATCCTTCCGGAGCAATTACCGCGCGCGCACACGGGAAAACAGACTGACGTCACCGTCACGGTGACATCGCCGTCAGTTTGAATTACCATTGCCGCGTGTTATGAAACTCGGGTCTCATTCGAGTGCAGGACCGAAATGCACCCCCGCCCAACCCCCGACCACGGCGCCGCGCGTAATGCGTCCCCACGTGCCCACGCGTCTCTTAGTGCCCAAGGCCTCTGGTCTCACGGCCGTCGCACTTCTCCGATGGACAGAGCGGCGGCGAAGAGCAGTCACCGTGCATTCGGTGGCAATTCCAACCCAGGATACCCTGCCGAAGGGAAAGCAAGCCAAACCCTTTAATTGCTTTCTCAGCGCTCCAAAATCGTGGCATACATTGTCCGGTTATTTTTTAAATCTTGAAATAACCCGAAAACAGCCAACTTTTAGTTTTTCGCGTTGGGTTATAAGCATGGGATAACAAAAATGACAAATACAGGCGTAAATCGAACCCGATACCTCTGTGGTTATCCCGCCAGTCCCGTACTTTTTTCGACCACTGTTACCCTTTTGTTAATCACATTATTGCAATTAAATACTCTAGTTCGGTTTGTCAGCAACTTTAACAATTTTGCCTCCTACTGCTTTGCCTACAAGGATGCAGTTCGTCAAAACCTTCGTGTGGAGCATGGCACTCTACGGATCGGAGACATGGAATATTGGAAAAGTGGACCAACGAAGAATAGAAGCATTCGAAACATGGTGCTGGAGGAGAATGCTGAAGATTAAATGGACAGACAAAGAGAGGAACGATGAAGTATATAGAGGAGA
Source organism: Hetaerina americana (assembly GCF_022747635.1). Taxonomy (NCBI): domain Eukaryota; kingdom Metazoa; phylum Arthropoda; class Insecta; order Odonata; family Calopterygidae; genus Hetaerina; species Hetaerina americana. The sequence continues at coordinate 70,125,844 of NW_027286070.1, forward strand.
AGAAGAGGAAAGGACCATATGGAGAGCTCTACGGCAAAGAAGAACTAAATGGATTGGACATACCATGAGGCACAATGATTTCTCAATGATTAGGAACATAATAGAAGGAAAAACAGAAGGTATAGGACAAAAACCGCGCTCTTCGGCATTGATTTATTTCGTCAAGGATCAATGAATACAACACTTACGTTTTTCCGGCAAATGTCAATATGCATTCTAAATTGACATTTCCCAACTTCTTCACTATAGTCCCGACTAGGATATCCACGTGGGTAGCACACTGGCCCTGTGATCGCGGATGCATGGCATACCTCCGACCTGGACACCGTGTTTTCACGAAATGGTTTAACTGACATAGGTCTGTCACAATGCGGCAAGACTCTGAGGTTCATTCGTAGGAAGACATTTTTAAAAAGCATTTTAATAAAAGTCTTATGACTAGAGAGCATTCATTTACATAATGTTTCACAGAGCAAAATCGTTTGCGCAATGTTTTTTCAAGAAATGGACCAATTTCGCTACAGAAAATCATTTGTTACAAGTAAAAACAAACCTTCCGAACAAATAGATGGAGAATTAACAATCCTGATTCATTTAGTGCCTAATGGCCTTTGATGGACCACCATTTCAATTAAATGCACTCTGTAATTTATCAGTATAAACATCGGGGATAATTCCTTATTCCTTGGTTAATGAACTCAACTCGCAGTTGCAGATCATTTTAAAACAACGTCATCATAACTGTAGTTTTTGGGGAGGCGACCGACAGCTGGGGTCATTTGCGGCATTAGGGATGGATAGGAAAGGATGAAGGGTGGAGAGAAACCCGGCGTCGGCTTTAGCCTACTCTTAACGAAAGGCGCCAAGGGGTCCGCAGCTTAACGTCCTATCCGACGGACGGCGTACTCACTCAAAAGTGCCCTCCACAAAGCACCTCAAGTAGGGATCGAGATACCAATGAAAAATATCTGCCGCCACCGGGATTCGAAACCAGTAGTTTTTGGGGGAGGCACCCGACAGCTGGGGTCATTTTCGGTATTAGGGATGGATAGGAAAGAATAAAGGGTGGAGAGAAACCCGGTGACCGGGATTCCACTGAGAAATATCTGCCGCCGCCGGGATTCGAACCCGGGCCACTGGGTGGGATTCCAGTACGTTAATAACCGCATCATCCCGATTCCTAACTTACAATTATTACAGCTAATTATGAGCATTACAGCTAATTATGAGACTTATTATCCATCCATTACCACGATTACATTATCATCACCGGCTATCGGCACCTGCCAACCACAAGATCGGGTAGACTCCACTCATTTCTTTATTGGAGTCTCTCCTGCGTCGGCAAGTACATGACCCATTTTTTTCGTAAGCTGAATTATCTTCCTCGGTATTTATTTGCATTCACTTCTCTCTTGAAACTGTCCACATCAGGCAAATGTCTCCAAATGTGTTCGATAATGCCATTCTTTCCAGAGTTATTACCAGATTTCTTTCCCCTCCTCATCCATGAATATTTTCCTAACCTTACACTTGTCTTTTTTTCCTTCTTTACTTGGAATGTTATGTTATTCGATTCCTTCATTCCTAATTATTCCATAGTCCTTATTATGCTTCTCAAAATGTATTTTTTTCCAATTTGTATAGGATTATATTTCCCAGTTAATATCTATTTCTTCTTAGTTCTACAAAAGACCAATGACATATTTTTTTTATAATTAATTGGTAAAATATTTTCCTCGCCTTCTCCAAGTTGACTTTTATTAAATCTCCCCCTCTCCCTGCCTCAATAGCGGTTCGTCATGGAAACGAAATATATTGATCGTCCCTTCGTGGACAAGCACAACTAGAGCACTCTGTTGATTTTATATTTATTGCTCTCTCAATGAATATCTCATTGAAGATAAAAGGTTAGAGTGTAGCTTTGCCTCATTTATTTCTTTACGCCCATCTTGTCTTCATGCAGGTTGTGGTTCACTCATCTATCGTCATAATAAACTTAGATGTCATGCAGGATAAGATGTACTTCATTCCAGTCAACATTATTGAAATATTTTTCCAGGTCAACGAATTCAATATTTCTCTCGGCCCCCTCCCCTACAAGTAGCCTAAGGGTCAAATGAGCGTATCTTAGGCATTGAAACTTTTCCTAAATTCAATAATGGGAATCGTCATCTTCCATTCTCCTGCAATGATTCTTGTCAACATTTCCGATGCATGTTCTTCAGTGTACTGGTTCGAAAGTTTTCACATTTATCTGCCCACCATTTTGGATGAAAGACAATAATTTTCTCATATAAAAATTCCCTTTTTTCAGCTGAGAATGTCGCAAATGATTTTGACAACTATATTCGAGTGTTCTTTCCAATATTTTCAATTAGGTCAAAGATTGCACCATTTATTAAGGGGCCTTTTTGATGCACTGAACTCATCAAAACACCTTTTTCCTCTTCCTTTGCTACTGAACTGTGATCCATCCATTCCATTGCAAAATCGATCCCAATAATCATCTTTCATCTTATCACTTGATATTCATCTTTGCTTAAAATTTCTCCGTCCCCATCCCGAATCCCATCGCATCTCACACAATGTTTCTTGAAGTGATCCCTCACTGTTCCGTGGGCGAAATCAACTACGTGCCAGGATGTTTTCCACTTCTTCGCATAAATTCCTCACCCACTTTTCAGTTGCTTTTCTTGTCGTCTGTCCAATTTAACTTCTGCTCCTTTTGTTATACAACCGTCCATATCCAGGTGCCACAGTCTTGTACTATTTTCTCTCTAAAATTAGTTGCACTCCTTCCTCTAAGATCTTCGGGTTTTTTTAACAACTTTCCTTCCATAAACGAAAACAACTTAGTGTACAAATATCACGTAATGGAATAACGTGCATATTTGATGATTGCTGTTATTAAAATGAATTATTCCATTATATCACAGCTTCGAGGACAACGTCTTACCATCAGTCATCGAAACAAAATAAAATCCATAATGTGGCTTCTGCGATTCGAATTCGAACAGGAGAAACCCATCGAAAAACTTCTAAGGTGATTTTCTTATGTTTTAAACACCACTTAAATATATTAAGAAAGGTATTTAATGCAATTCCTCTTTAATTTTTCCATTGTTTACTTTACTAACGATAGCATACAGAAGTAAATATTTATATCTCTAGTAAATTTATATCTCTCACCAAGCGCTCACTGTTATTTCGCCTCTCCTCCCTTCTAAATTCACTCCCTCACACTGTCGACCCCTTTAACCTATCATGCAAAAACTTCACCACCCAAGCTTTATCCCACCTTTCAGTAAATTAAAATTTTCCCCTGTCCATGCTTGGTTCTCGTTGTTATTGTTATACTGTTATTGTCTTTGTCCTCTTTTATGTTTGTTATATTTGTCACTGTAAATTGGCGCCACTGCTGTATGTGAACAATGTTTTAAAATAAAATAAAATAAATAAAATAAATATAAGACCGCGCTTTTAAGGGAACATTCGGAAAGAGATACTATAACAGTTAACGAAGAAAAAATTAAACAAGTTCCGATACTTACGCTCTAATTTCGCGAAACCAAACATATTCAGGATTTAAGGAAGATATTTTGTCAATTCTGAAGGGTTATACCGTAGCTCAACTTCGTGTGCTGTCAATTTTATGCCCAACTTAAAATTCTGACCAGGCTGGGCAATTACATTTCGCGCAATTATAAAGAGTATATAAGTATATATAAGAGATGTTATTACAATTCGTATTTATCAATTAGATAATTTAGCGCTTCTCGGTATGTGTTACTTGTACCAACCATAAGTACCTAAGCATAATATATTCCGCCACTCCAGTAGTTTATTTTTGGATTGATTTATATGAATATCCTCTCAAACGTTTGATTTTACGATGCTAATGGACCAATAACATATGCTGCAAATCATATTTAACCTGGCGACAGATTTGGGTGCATTTGGAGGTTGGAGCAAAGCCTGAAAATTATATATTTACGCCTATATCCTAAAAAGTTATATAAAAATACGTTTTTATGGCGAAAATATTGTTTTTTATCAATTTGGCATCGATATAGAAATATCGCAATTAGATTGCGGTATCATTTCACAATTGTTATTATCCACTTTAAATTTGGTATTCCAGACGTTTTGGAACTAAAAAAAGATTGGTCATTAAGAAAGTTAAAAAGTTGCCTCCGAAACAAGCTGTTTCGTGAAAACCTAGGAAGCAAATCAAATTTTACTTCCATTTTCAAGTGCAGTTATATAAGTGATCAATACCGAATTTAAAATTTTATCCAATCACCAAATAGAGGGACCCGATATGTTGCAATGCTCCAAATTATGTACAAATACAACTCTTAATTTCACCTAATTCAAAAGATAATTTCGAACCCTCCCATTCTAGTCAAACATGTGTTGTTTCCATTAATTATCTCTCTTAGCCACTTGGTCCTGTGACTTAATCCAAAAATAACAACGAGAATTGCAAAATAGCCCCCCAAGTAGCAAATAATCACACAAAAATAAATCAATGACTACGCATTTGAATCAGATAAAAGCAATGGGAAAAACATGCTTTCGGATCGTCCAAGGTGTTGACACGCGAGGACACTGGGCAATGCACTCGAAAGTAGCGCGGGGCGGAGTGCAGAAAAATAAAAGAAGGGGCGGCTCGCAGTACGAATTGCCCTCCGATGCCCCAGCAGACGGCGATGGATGGCAATGGGTTGGGGAGTGGAGGGCGGTCGGGCGGGCGAGCGAGCGGGTTTAAAGGGATGGCGGAGCGCAGATGTCGGTCGGTGGACGGAGAAAGTGAAAGGGAGAGAGATAGCAGCAGAGGGATGAGGTCTTTATAAAGACGGAGGGGGTGGGGGGAGGATGAGGGAGGGGGAAGGGGGGAGGTAGGAGAAGGAAGAGGAGTCGCCTGCTCTATGCGCGTGTGACGCATTGGGATCTGGAGAAAGCGAGAGTGGGCCGGGGTCAATGAATTCGCCGGGACTTGGGGGGGGGGCGTGTGGGGGAGGATAGGGGGGGGGGGTTGCGGGAGGAAGATGGGTCGACAAAAGGGGTGGAGATGAATGTTTTGTGGAGGAAGGGGAACAATGAAAGGGAAGGAATCGAGTGTAAAAGAAAAAATTAGCAGGAAAGTGGACGTTTTCAGTGCTCATGACATGCGGAAGTACATGTGTGTATTATAATCCTCATCCACCGTTATTTTCATTCACATATATTCCAAAGAGGCATACTACACGTCAAAGACGACACGCGAAGAACAGCGTAATCGAATTTTGTCAAAAGCCGGACGGAAAGTAATGATGGCAAAAAAATGGTAAATAATGAAGGAGTTTGTCATCGTAGAACACTTTAGGACATAATATTTAGGTATTGGAATAAGATTATTATTAAATAAGGAGGATTAGAAAAGGAATAAGTTAAGCCCGACGAGAATTTATTTATTCCTGACAACGAGTATTTATTCCAATTTCATTTTACTCACTTCAGACAGCAGGCGCATTCCAATAAATGTTCACTTTGTCTATTAAATAAACAATCCTCCACATATCTTGGCTTTTCCAATACTGTAAGTACTGCCCTTCCAATCAAATCTACCTGCCCCGCCAAATATTTAAACTCGGTAATTTTTCATAGAAACGCTATTATGACATTGCACTACTACCGGTTTCGACGCATCGGCGAAATCATCAACGCATCGAAACCAGCAGTAGTGAAACCAGCAGTTTTTGCGAAAAAATTCCGAGTTTGATTATTCAAAGATCATGATTTTCCGCAAAGTAGAGCCCGGAACCATCTAATTGAAAACCAGCAGCGTCTTCCGAATGATTAAAGTTATATTTAGCATCAATTAACCTAGCCTTAATCAACTATTAATAAAACTCACATTAATCATGCGTATTTCATTAATCACATCCACTATCAATGCCTTTAATTGGTTATTTACGAAGCTGACGAAATGTACGTAAACTCCATCAGAAGACAACAACAAGTGCGCCTACCAACAGAAGCAATCACTATCGGCGTCTAAATGAAGTACCGCTTTATTTTATGATTAATGGCTTTGGTTGTATGCATGCTTATACCACGTAATTAGCTTAAAAACAAAGCTTTAAACGTATTTTTATTGACTTTACAATCATATTTTTCGATTTGCTAAAAATATAAGTGTGCACAGTGAAATACAACGAACAACTCCATCCACTCAAAAATTACCGGTTTGCTTCAAATATATAAAATTTGTAGTACACCCGAGGGAGTGCTTTGAAATATGCGACATTAAATGTTGGCCATAATATTTAGTAATTGGAATTGGAAAAAAATCTTTTTTCAGACAAGACGAATATATGTCACATTATATTTTGTACGCATGATAAATCGTTTAGTTAATAAGGTGGATTAAGAAAGGGATGAGTTAAGCCTGACGACAGTATCTAAGGGCCAGGAGAGAGATTGAGATTAGAAGACTGACCGTTTTAGCTTGTCTGTAAACTATTTATCAATCTATAAACACAATAGTGCCTGTGCAGTGACAATAATACGAAAAAAATAAAGTTGAGCGCTGCCATTGTAAAAAAATTAATCTTGGGAATAATTTAAATAAAGAAAAATATAAATCCATTTTCATTAAAATATCAATGAAGTCTGATTATTTTGGAAGTCGGAAAACTTTCGTAGATGTTTTCAGGAATCAACTGAAATGGAACATTAATTTTAAATCTAACATTAAAAGAATTCGATATTAATTTCTGTTTATGGATGCTTTTTGTTATTAAAGCATGCCCCTAAATAGATTATCAAAGAGTTTTAAGGAAGCGAAAACATAGCATTTCACTCTCAAAAATCTTTGGAAGTGTTGACAGATGCAAACACAGATTGTTTACCATAAGCATTCCAGAGAACTGATTTTATGAAGACAATATTTTAAAAATTTCCAGTAAACATTGTTTGTTTTTTTAATTTTACATCCTTAATAGCCGTCAAGCACCGCTGATCGTGATCCTAAGCTACCTTGAACGATTGGCAGTAAATAGACAGCACTATATTTTTGACAGTAGTTCAAACACGTCTCTTCCACCTTAAGTAAACTCGTCAAATTAATTTTCACCTCCTATCGTTTACAAGAACAAGAATTAAATTTCATCATAACGAAAGGTTTAGCAAACTTTATCAAATAGATTGTTCAAATACCCGAACAGTATTTGGACTATCAATTCAGTTTTATATTTATTATTGACTTTATATTTTTGGTTATTTTTAATGAACACTTATCGCAGTGATAAAGCGTAAAACATTATGATCACGAAATTGCATCAATCGAGGGTGAATCAAGTGAAATCCTTGAAAGTGCACTAAAATTTCGAAGTAGTGACCCACTGTCTTGTTAGCATAGTGATAGCTATGGACTTGATGAGTTTCCCAATTTTAGCAGTACGATGCCAGAAAGCAACAATATGGTGCAACAAAGGTGTGAACATGGCAACTGCATTTGCAGAATGCACAACAGAGTAGGAATATCATTCGCTTGTCAAGTATTTGGAGGAGAAACATTGAAATTCATCGTCGAAGAATAAAAGTTGGTGATTCACCTGTGTCAATCCAAAAAGTTTGCATGTCAACTAGGCAGTTCCTAAAAAGCATTGCTTCTGTAGAAAACTTCCCTTGTCCACGTCAGGCGCACATAATATTGACACCGCTGATCTTAATAGCAATTTTATTATTATTATATAAATCTCGTTGCAATGAGGCAATTAATTGCCCTGGTGGAAACGGTCAAGTCTGGTCAATGATCACTCTCACAAAGCATATATAAGCACTCACAAGAAGAACAGATGTGAGACAAAACACTCTTTGATATAATGACGCTTTAAGATTACCAACCGCCCCTTCAACATCACGCATGGGTTAGGTTCACGCCAAACTTACGATACAACGCACCGTCCATCGCCGCACTCCGTCCGTAATGACGCACTCCTCAATTTCATGTATACTGTTCAAAATCACGCACGGTTAACGCACCATTCACTTTTGCAATACAACTTCTATCGCAGTCCATATCATATGCAAACAATATTTTAATAATTATAATAGCATGATAATCACTGATGAATGAAGTTTATCACCCAGTGGATGCTTTAAAATTAAAACCATAGTATTTATAGAGTAAATGAAAACTTCCGAAGTTCTGAAATATTTCTATTGCCCGCCATAGAGAGTACATACGAAAATAATGTAGCTAAAAATCTTTTGTGATCAAGAAATTGCGAGGTGAAAAGTATACAATTGTCGTGATTTCAATTTGACTCTCCGTAGTGCATCGATGGAACTCAATTTTATTCACCGTTACAAGTGATCGATAACCGCTCTTCAAGCCCTTGACACTGTTGTGCCAGGAGACGCTTTCAGGGAAGAGCTCCTGGAGAACCTTGTGGAATTCCAGCGGACAGGAGGAATGTGTTCCTCACGCACAAGCCTCCGTTTTCAACGGGGCGAGGTGGCGTGGTTGAGGCGCCGGAATTCCGAAGGGGAGGGGGGGGGGTCCTCTATGAGGAGGATGAGGAAGAGGAGGGGGGGAGAGTGGAAGCCGAGTGAGTGATTGGGAATGGAACCGAGGGCGGAGGAGGGGGGGGGAGGGAAAAAATGGAATGTTTGAAAGAAAACATTGGCGCTAAGAGGGAAAGGAGCGGAAGATAGCTTTCGGATATCCATTTATAACGACAACCAGGCGATCCCGGCCCCGGCGGATCCCTCGCCCTCTGCCCCGGAAAGAGATCTCGCCACACCGCGCCGAAATGCCACCACTCTTCCTTCATGCCTCCGGTGCTCATTCCTCTAATTTCATCAAAATCCGAAGAATTTCATAATTATTCTATTATTCTGATGAAGTTCATGGTATGAAATGGGCATCTAATGTACTTAGATTGTAGCAGTGAACAAATACATCATTTGATAGGTAATGGACACATTTGTAGTTTTAAAATACAATAATTAACAATTATTATTACTATAATGGCAAAAATATACCACCAGATGAACAAGATGACGTGTTCCTGAAAAGGCATTTACAATATGTAAGCATTATAAATTATCGAGTGAGGTGAAACTAAACTCATAAAAACTTCCCGCAAATTCGGTTTCTTGGAGCTGTTTCTCCACTTACAAAACCTTTTTATTCCTTTGTCAAAAACACTCCCAGTTATATATCCATGGGAATAGTGTCAAACCAATATGCAATTCCAAATAAGCAAGATGGCGTGTTTCAGGAACGGCATTGTCCATACGCACATTTCCCCACCCCCCTCACTCATACCCTCCCCACACTTGGCCGACTCTTACCGTTTAGAGGAACTACGCCCGGAATGAGAAACTCCGGGTGATGTCTGCAAAGAGAATACTTCAAGCTTTTATACGGTAATTTAACTTCAGTGACCCGTAACACAACTCTGATGCAGGATTACTTCCGCCGTATTTAAGGAAATGAACAGAACACCAGAAGAAGAATATATCTTCGTCCCTCAACATATATCATAATTCGAAAAGGAAGAAGACAATGTCGATTAACAAAGCGAATCTTAGAAAACGATCATTACCTTGAAAAGTAATGAAAACTACATTCGATCTCAAAGTTTCCAAAATACATATTTGGTTTCGACGATAATTCAAAAAGTATTTCAAACAATTATCTTAAAGAATGTTATTCTTTGAGCACAAATCTTTCTACAACTAATCCAGCCACATTATAACATAATCAAGTAAGAAATCATTTAGGACCATGGTGCCTCTAATTTGGGTGCACGTAAATATATATGATTGCAAATGACTCTAACCCTAAAGAATATACCATTTTTTAAATTTGTAATGAAAGGATCATTTCTTCATAGTTTCATTCCCTCCATTACCCAATAAATTTGGATATTTCGTCCTGAACTATGAGTGCATTTTACCAGGAGTTCTTATTAAAAAAAGACAAATAAAAAATTAAGTATTTTTTCCAAAATAATAATTAAAAATTCACGAGGCATCTTATACAAATGCAATTACAATCAGAAGCCGTGAGGAATTAAAAATGGCGAATGCAAGATGGACTATGCTCAACCTAAGAGGTCTCGTGCCTTAAAATACTTAATTTCAAAGCAAAAGCAAAAACTCTCTGCAAAACGTTCCTTATGCTCTACTGTGACAAATAAAGTTTTAGCTTATTCATTTTTGAAACTACTTTCGCCCCTTCCGTTCCTTGCCCTGTCACTGATTCCGAGTTGACTAAAACCCCCGCCCTAGCCCTTCCCACCAAAACTCTCGGCCCTTAGTTTTTGTTTCATTACCTAGAATCAAAAAATGCTCAAAATATTATGAGTATTGAGTGATAGAGTGTTGATTGATTGACTTAGGAGACCGTTCCATGCGAGCGAGACTTATATCAAAAGCAAGTTTCACCCGCCGTAATATTTTCAATTGGCCACGGCGCCTGACATTCGCCCAAGATTTTTCCATAACTTCTCCCATCTGAAGAACGCACGGGAGTCGCGCTAACGGCCGTAAATCATGAGAAAACAGTTTTTGCGATGCTTTCCGTTGATGCCTCAAAAACACGCGAACGCTTTATAACGAATCGTTCGATCTACCTTTCACTGATTAGCGGGGAGATACTACATGTGCTGGCGTCATTTTTCTTCTTGTTTTCCCGTGGTTCCGTTTCCTTGCCCATGAATCCAGGGAAGAAATGAGGCACTCGTAACTACAGAAAAGTGTTCGATACCCAAAGAGAGAGACAACGCTTTCGACTCTATCTGTGCCCGCTCGTTTTTCGTATTACTACCGTTTTTACGTAAATTGAATATCGTACACTTACGTTTTATAATCTTAACAATTCAGTTTTGTTAACCTCTTGAGAAACAAAACCAATGAAATAAATAAAAGTCAAAATATTTCCATAGTTAAATGATTTTTGTTTTAATGCTTTAAATTAAATTTTTACGATAAAATCCGTATGGGAAGCACTATTTTTCCCTGGAATAAGTGCATCAAGTACTTCATAACAAAAATTATTCTACAAATCCTGGAAAATTTATTGACTTGAGTGAAGGCGTTGTTACGTTAGATGATTACGGTAAGCTGAGGAAAAATACAGTAATGTACAAAGATAAGGTATAACGTTTGAAAGTACCTCAGTTTTTTACTCAAACCACCGGTTTCTTCGAATAGGTGACATACTATTCCGGCGATCTTCAGAGTTCTGAAAAAGATCGAATTTTCCATCGCTTGAATTTTAAAATTTTGGAACTAATAAAGTTTTGTTTAATCTCCATTCATCATTAAATTCCATAAAGTTGAGCATAATGTAATTGAATTCAAATGTTTGAATATATACGAGGTGTTAATCCTTAGGCTTCCGCGCCGTCTATCTGATGAATCCATGCTGGTTTCCGGGAATTACCGTCGCGTAGGTTAGTCGGATGACAACTGTTTCGCCCCCAGTCCTGGAGGCGTCTTCAGGTCGAAGTGATGTGCGTTGCGTTTTGGCCGCTATATATAGGAGACGCTGGCTGGCCAGGAGCTCTCTGATTGGCTCTTTCTTGACGGCGAGTGGGAATCACCCTTTTCCAAGTGGAGGTCAGGGTGTAGCCGTCCTCACGGTTGAAATTATATGGATTTTTTATTATTTCCACCGCTTCTCTGATGAGTCGCGGAAAATATCGCCTTTCTCTTGCCAGCACTCTAGTCTGGTCGAACTTTATAGAGTGTCCCGGTTCCGACCACGCATGTTCGGCGATTGCCGAAAGTCGGAATTGTTTCTTATCAGTGGCTCTTTGGTGCTCCTTGGTCCTGCATCTGATGGACCTCCCTGTTTGACCGATATATGACTTCCCACACGTGCACTTTATCTCATATACACCTTCGTGCATGAGATCGGGGATTTTGTCCTTTGGCTTTGATATTATGTCGCTGATTTTTCTGGCTGTGGAGAACCTAGTGGTTATGTTGTGCTTCCGTAGTAGCTTGCTTATCCTCTCAGCCGTTCCGGCGACATAGGGAATGGTAGCATATGCCGCTGGTTTTTCTTTTCCAGGTTTCTCCTCGTTCTGTTCTTTTGCCCGAATCCCCTCTTTCGTCAACTCCATTTCCTTTATGACGGTCCTTTTTCGGACCATGTGTTCTGGGTATCCATTTTTCCCCAGCGCGGAAACGAGGTATGTCTTTTCTGATGGGAGTGATTCGGCGTCGGAGATGGCGTAGGCGCGATGCACTAGTGTATTTACTAGCGAGCTCTTATGGGCGGGATGGTGGTGTGATCGCGCATCCAAGTACCGGTCGGTGTGGGTTTTCTTTCGGTATACCGCATGGCCAAGGCTGCCATCCGGTTTTTTGGTCACTAACACATCTAAGAAAGGGAGAACACCATTCTGCTCTGTTTCCATGGTAAATTGTATGGCAGGATGTTGCTGATTGAGGTGTTTCAGGAACAGCTCTAATTCTTCTTTCCCGTGTGGCCAGATGACAAAGGTATCATCGACATAGCGGATCCAAAGAGATGGTTTTTTCCGGATAGGTTTCTATTGCCTTCTTCTCAAAATTCTCCATGAAAATGTCAGCTACCACAGGAGAGAGTGGTGATCCCATGGCCGCACCTTCCTTCTGCTGAAAGTACTTATCATTCCAAAGGAAGTATGAATTCTTGAGGCAGAATTCTGCGAGGTCCGGTAAATCCTTTGGTAATCCTTCCGAGGTGAGCTCTTTGATTAGTAGCATTGAGTCATCAATGGGAGTATTCGTGAAGAGAGAGACTACGTCAAAGCTCACTAGCAGGTCCCGTTCCTTAATTTTGATTTTCTTGATGGAGCGAATGAATTCTGTGGAGTTTTTTACGGACGAGTCGGTTCTCCCGGCGAAGGGTTGGAGAGAGCGCGCAACGTATTGTGCCAGCTTGTAGGTCGGTGCGTCGATATTGCTCACGATGGGTCGTAGGGGGACCCCCTCCTTGTGAATCTTGGGTAGTCCATACAAACGCGGTGGCTTGGCTGCCGATGGAAAGAGTCTCCATTTTTCTTCCGTCGGGATGGATGACCGTTTAATTTTCTCCCTTGTGAGTCGTTCTATCTTGGCTGTTGGGTCACTTTTCAATTGAAAATAGGTGCTGCTATCCAATAGGGCTGCAATTTTGTTGTGGTAGTCATCTTTCTTCATGATTACCGTAGCATTCCCCTTATCTGCAGGCAGGACAAGAAGTTCCTTATTGTCACGTAGTTTTTCCAATGCTTTGCGTTCTGCAGCGGTGATATTGGGTCTGGGTGGTTTCGCCTTGCGGAGAATTTGAGAGACATCCTCCCTTATCTCATTGGCTAGATGTTTAGGTAGCTTCCGCACTGCATCTTCGACTCCTATAATGATGTTTTCTTTTGGTATCTCCTTGGGAGCGATGGCAAAGTTGAGGCCTTTGGTCAGAATGGAGGAAATATCTTCACTCAACGTCTGGTTCGTCAGGTTGATCAGCACGCGGTCCTTTTCAGGGCCAGGAGTGCTCGGATGTTGGACTTGGTGGAGTTTATTGAACTTCTTAGTCTGCGTCTCTTTCGAGCTGGTGAAGTTTTTAGTAGACAAGATGTTTGTGATATTATCTATGGTCTCCCAGTCCTCCTTATTCAGGATGCAGCTTAGTTCCAAGTGCAGGCGGTAGAGTTCTTGTGAGACGCGGTCCAATTGGTATCGCATGTTATGCACTCGCTCCCGAAGAAGTGAGATGCTCGCTCTTCGTAAAATTCTTTGGGCAGCCTTGCTCCGAAGATGGTGTTTTAGCGTGACACAGGATGGTATTGTGTCCGAATCTCTGCAACGTTGTAGGAACGCCAAGGAAGAGAGAAATTTGCCTTTCTTCTTCCTTAGGTTCTCGAATCTCCTCGTCTTCCTGTATACATCCTCCCCGTAGAGGCGGTTGAAATTAATCCTTAGGCTTCCGCGCCGTCTATCTGATGAATCCATGCTGGTTTCCGGGAATTACCGTCGCGTAGGTTAGTCGGATGACAACTGTTTCGCCCCCAGTCCTGGAGGCGTCTTCAGGTCGAAGTGATGTGCGTTGCGTTTTGGCCGCTATATATAGGAGACGCTGGCTGGCCAGGAGCTCTCTGATTGGCTCTTTCTTGACGGCGAGTGGGAATCACCCTTTTCCAAGTGGAGGTCAGGGTGTAGCCGTCCTCACGGTTGAAATTATATGGATTTTTTATTATTTCCACCGCTTCTCTGATGAGTCGCGGAAAATATCGCCTTTCTCTTGCCAGCACTCTAGTCTGGTCGAACTTTATAGAGTGTCCCGGTTCCGACCACGCATGTTCGGCGATTGCCGAAAGTCGGAATTGTTTCTTATCAGTGGCTCTTTGGTGCTCCTTGGTCCTGCATCTGATGGACCTCCCTGTTTGACCGATATATGACTTCCCACACGTGCACTTTATCTCATATACACCTTCGTGCATGAGATCGGGGATTTTGTCCTTTGGCTTTGATATTATGTCGCTGATTTTTCTGGCTGTGGAGAACCTAGTGGTTATGTTGTGCTTCCGTAGTAGCTTGCTTATCCTCTCAGCCGTTCCGGCGACATAGGGAATGGTAGCATATGCCGCTGGTTTTTCTTTTCCAGGTTTCTCCTCGTTCTGTTCTTTTGCCCGAATCCCCTCTTTCGTCAACTCCATTTCCTTTATGACGGTCCTTTTTCGGACCATGTGTTCTGGGTATCCATTTTTCCCCAGCGCGGAAACGAGGTATGTCTTTTCTGATGGGAGTGATTCGGCGTCGGAGATGGCGTAGGCGCGATGCACTAGTGTATTTACTAGCGAGCTCTTATGGGCGGGATGGTGGTGTGATCGCGCATCCAAGTACCGGTCGGTGTGGGTTTTCTTTCGGTATACCGCATGGCCAAGGCTGCCATCCGGTTTTTTGGTCACTAACACATCTAAGAAAGGGAGAACACCATTCTGCTCTGTTTCCATGGTAAATTGTATGGCAGGATGTTGCTGATTGAGGTGTTTCAGGAACAGCTCTAATTCTTCTTTCCCGTGTGGCCAGATGACAAAGGTATCATCGACATAGCGGATCCAAAGAGATGGTTTTTTCGGATAGGTTTCTATTGCCTTCTTCTCAAAATTCTCCATGAAAATGTCAGCTACCACAGGAGAGAGTGGTGATCCCATGGCCGCACCTTCCTTCTGCTGAAAGTACTTATCATTCCAAAGGAAGTATGAATTCTTGAGGCAGAATTCTGCGAGGTCCGGTAAATCCTTTGGTAATCCTTCCGAGGTGAGCTCTTTGATTAGTAGCATTGAGTCATCAATGGGAGTATTCGTGAAGAGAGAGACTACGTCAAAGCTCACTAGCAGGTCCCGTTCCTTAATTTTGATTTTCTTGATGGAGCGAATGAATTCTGTGGAGTTTTTTACGGACGAGTCGGTTCTCCCGGCGAAGGGTTGGAGAGAGCGCGCAACGTATTGTGCCAGCTTGTAGGTCGGTGCGTCGATATTGCTCACGATGGGTCGTAGGGGGACCCCCTCCTTGTGAATCTTGGGTAGTCCATACAAACGCGGTGGCTTGGCTGCCGATGGAAAGAGTCTCCATTTTTCTTCCGTCGGGATGGATGACCGTTTAATTTTCTCCCTTGTGAGTCGTTCTATCTTGGCTGTTGGGTCACTTTTCAATTGAAAATAGGTGCTGCTATCCAATAGGGCTGCAATTTTGTTGTGGTAGTCATCTTTCTTCATGATTACCGTAGCATTCCCCTTATCTGCAGGCAGGACAAGAAGTTCCTTATTGTCACGTAGTTTTTCCAATGCTTTGCGTTCTGCAGCGGTGATATTGGGTCTGGGTGGTTTCGCCTTGCGGAGAATTTGAGAGACATCCTCCCTTATCTCATTGGCTAGATGTTTAGGTAGCTTCCGCACTGCATCTTCGACTCCTATAATGATGTTTTCTTTTGGTATCTCCTTGGGAGCGATGGCAAAGTTGAGGCCTTTGGTCAGAATGGAGGAAATATCTTCACTCAACGTCTGGTTCGTCAGGTTGATCAGCACGCGGTCCTTTTCAGGGCCAGGAGTGCTCGGATGTTGGACTTGGTGGAGTTTATTGAACTTCTTAGTCTGCGTCTCTTTCGAGCTGGTGAAGTTTTTAGTAGACAAGATGTTTGTGATATTATCTATGGTCTCCCAGTCCTCCTTATTCAGGATGCAGCTTAGTTCCAAGTGCAGGCGGTAGAGTTCTTGTGAGACGCGGTCCAATTGGTATCGCATGTTATGCACTCGCTCCCGAAGAAGTGAGATGCTCGCTCTTCGTAAAATTTTACGAAGAGCGAGCATCTCACTTCTTCGGGAGCGAGTGCATAACATGCGATACCAATTGGACCGCGTCTCACAAGAACTCTACCGCCTGCACTTGGAACTAAGCTGCATCCTGAATAAGGAGGACTGGGAGACCATAGATAATATCACAAACATCTTGTCTACTAAAAACTTCACCAGCTCGAAAGAGACGCAGACTAAGAAGTTCAATAAACTCCACCAAGTCCAACATCCGAGCACTCCTGGCCCTGAAAAGGACCGCGTGCTGATCAACCTGACGAACCAGACGTTGAGTGAAGATATTTCCTCCATTCTGACCAAAGGCCTCAACTTTGCCATCGCTCCCAAGGAGATACCAAGAGAAAACATCATTATAGGAGTCGAAGATGCAGTGCGGAAGCTACCTAAACATCTAGCCAATGAGATAAGGGAGGATGTCTCTCAAATTCTCCGCAAGGCGAAACCACCCAGACCCAATATCACCGCTGCAGAACGCAAAGCATTGGAAAAACTACGTGACAATAAGGAACTTCTTGTCCTGCCTGCAGATAAGGGGAATGCTACGGTAATCATGAAGAAAGATGACTACCACAACAAAATTGCAGCCCTATTGGATAGCAGCACCTATTTTCAATTGAAAAGTGACCCAACAGCCAAGATAGAACGACTCACAAGGGAGAAAATTAAACGGTCATCCATCCCGACGGAAGAAAAATGGAGACTCTTTCCATCGGCAGCCAAGCCACCGCGTTTGTATGGACTACCCAAGATTCACAAGGAGGGGGTCCCCCTACGACCCATCGTGAGCAATATCGACGCACCGACCTACAAGCTGGCACAATACGTTGCGCGCTCTCTCCAACCCTTCGCCGGGAGAACCGACTCGTCCGTAAAAAACTCCACAGAATTCATTCGCTCCATCAAGAAAATCAAAATTAAGGAACGGGACCTGCTAGTGAGCTTTGACGTAGTCTCTCTCTTCACGAATACTCCCATTGATGACTCAATGCTACTAATCAAAGAGCTCACCTCGGAAGGATTACCAAAGGATTTACCGGACCTCGCAGAATTCTGCCTCAAGAATTCATACTTCCTTTGGAATGATAAGTACTTTCAGCAGAAGGAAGGTGCGGCCATGGGATCACCACTCTCTCCTGTGGTAGCTGACATTTTCATGGAGAATTTTGAGAAGAAGGCAATAGAAACCTATCCGAAAAAACCATCTCTTTGGATCCGCTATGTCGATGATACCTTTGTCATCTGGCCACACGGGAAAGAAGAATTAGAGCTGTTCCTGAAACACCTCAATCAGCAACATCCTGCCATACAATTTACCATGGAAACAGAGCAGAATGGTGTTCTCCCTTTCTTAGATGTGTTAGTGACCAAAAAACCGGATGGCAGCCTTGGCCATGCGGTATACCGAAAGAAAACCCACACCGACCGGTACTTGGATGCGCGATCACACCACCATCCCGCCCATAAGAGCTCGCTAGTAAATACACTAGTGCATCGCGCCTACGCCATCTCCGACGCCGAATCACTCCCATCAGAAAAGACATACCTCGTTTCCGCGCTGGGGAAAAATGGATACCCAGAACACATGGTCCGAAAAAGGACCGTCATAAAGGAAATGGAGTTGACGAAAGAGGGGATTCGGGCAAAAGAACAGAACGAGGAGAAACCTGGAAAAGAAAAACCAGCGGCATATGCTACCATTCCCTATGTCGCCGGAACGGCTGAGAGGATAAGCAAGCTACTACGGAAGCACAACATAACCACTAGGTTCTCCACAGCCAGAAAAATCAGCGACATAATATCAAAGCCAAAGGACAAAATCCCCGATCTCATGCACGAAGGTGTATATGAGATAAAGTGCACGTGTGGGAAGTCATATATCGGTCAAACAGGGAGGTCCATCAGATGCAGGACCAAGGAGCACCAAAGAGCCACTGATAAGAAACAATTCCGACTTTCGGCAATCGCCGAACATGCGTGGTCGGAACCGGGACACTCTATAAAGTTCGACCAGACTAGAGTGCTGGCAAGAGAAAGGCGATATTTTCCGCGACTCATCAGAGAAGCGGTGGAAATAATAAAAAATCCATATAATTTCAACCGTGAGGACGGCTACACCCTGACCTCCACTTGGAAAAGGGTGATTCCCACTCGCCGTCAAGAAAGAGCCAATCAGAGAGCTCCTGGCCAGCCAGCGTCTCCTATATATAGCGGCCAAAACGCAACGCACATCACTTCGACCTGAAGACGCCTCCAGGACTGGGGGCGAAACAGTTGTCATCCGACTAACCTACGCGACGGTAATTCCCGGAAACCAGCATGGATTCATCAGATAGACGGCGCGGAAGCCTAAGGATTAATTTCAACCGCCTCTACGGGGAGGATGTATACAGGAAGACGAGGAGATTCGAGAACCTAAGGAAGAAGAAAGGCAAATTTCTCTCTTCCTTGGCGTTCCTACAACGTTGCAGAGATTCGGACACAATACCATCCTGTGTCACGCTAAAACACCATCTTCGGAGCAAGGCTGCCCAAAGAATTTTACGAAGAGCGAGCATCTCACTTCTTCGGGAGCGAGTGCATAACATGCGATACCAATTGGACCGCGTCTCACAAGAACTCTACCGCCTGCACTTGGAACTAAGCTGCATCCTGAATAAGGAGGACTGGGAGACCATAGATAATATCACAAACATCTTGTCTACTAAAAACTTCACCAGCTCGAAAGAGACGCAGACTAAGAAGTTCAATAAACTCCACCAAGTCCAACATCCGAGCACTCCTGGCCCTGAAAAGGACCGCGTGCTGATCAACCTGACGAACCAGACGTTGAGTGAAGATATTTCCTCCATTCTGACCAAAGGCCTCAACTTTGCCATCGCTCCCAAGGAGATACCAAAAGAAAACATCATTATAGGAGTCGAAGATGCAGTGCGGAAGCTACCTAAACATCTAGCCAATGAGATAAGGGAGGATGTCTCTCAAATTCTCCGCAAGGCGAAACCACCCAGACCCAATATCACCGCTGCAGAACGCAAAGCATTGGAAAAACTACGTGACAATAAGGAACTTCTTGTCCTGCCTGCAGATAAGGGGAATGCTACGGTAATCATGAAGAAAGATGACTACCACAACAAAATTGCAGCCCTATTGGATAGCAGCACCTATTTTCAATTGAAAAGTGACCCAACAGCCAAGATAGAACGACTCACAAGGGAGAAAATTAAACGGTCATCCATCCCGACGGAAGAAAAATGGAGACTCTTTCCATCGGCAGCCAAGCCACCGCGTTTGTATGGACTACCCAAGATTCACAAGGAGGGGGTCCCCCTACGACCCATCGTGAGCAATATCGACGCACCGACCTACAAGCTGGCACAATACGTTGCGCGCTCTCTCCAACCCTTCGCCGGGAGAACCGACTCGTCCGTAAAAAACTCCACAGAATTCATTCGCTCCATCAAGAAAATCAAAATTAAGGAACGGGACCTGCTAGTGAGCTTTGACGTAGTCTCTCTCTTCACGAATACTCCCATTGATGACTCAATGCTACTAATCAAAGAGCTCACCTCGGAAGGATTACCAAAGGATTTACCGGACCTCGCAGAATTCTGCCTCAAGAATTCATACTTCCTTTGGAATGATAAGTACTTTCAGCAGAAGGAAGGTGCGGCCATGGGATCACCACTCTCTCCTGTGGTAGCTGACATTTTCATGGAGAATTTTGAGAAGAAGGCAATAGAAACCTATCCGGAAAAAACCATCTCTTTGGATCCGCTATGTCGATGATACCTTTGTCATCTGGCCACACGGGAAAGAAGAATTAGAGCTGTTCCTGAAACACCTCAATCAGCAACATCCTGCCATACAATTTACCATGGAAACAGAGCAGAATGGTGTTCTCCCTTTCTTAGATGTGTTAGTGACCAAAAAACCGGATGGCAGCCTTGGCCATGCGGTATACCGAAAGAAAACCCACACCGACCGGTACTTGGATGCGCGATCACACCACCATCCCGCCCATAAGAGCTCGCTAGTAAATACACTAGTGCATCGCGCCTACGCCATCTCCGACGCCGAATCACTCCCATCAGAAAAGACATACCTCGTTTCCGCGCTGGGGAAAAATGGATACCCAGAACACATGGTCCGAAAAAGGACCGTCATAAAGGAAATGGAGTTGACGAAAGAGGGGATTCGGGCAAAAGAACAGAACGAGGAGAAACCTGGAAAAGAAAAACCAGCGGCATATGCTACCATTCCCTATGTCGCCGGAACGGCTGAGAGGATAAGCAAGCTACTACGGAAGCACAACATAACCACTAGGTTCTCCACAGCCAGAAAAATCAGCGACATAATATCAAAGCCAAAGGACAAAATCCCCGATCTCATGCACGAAGGTGTATATGAGATAAAGTGCACGTGTGGGAAGTCATATATCGGTCAAACAGGGAGGTCCATCAGATGCAGGACCAAGGAGCACCAAAGAGCCACTGATAAGAAACAATTCCGACTTTCGGCAATCGCCGAACATGCGTGGTCGGAACCGGGACACTCTATAAAGTTCGACCAGACTAGAGTGCTGGCAAGAGAAAGGCGATATTTTCCGCGACTCATCAGAGAAGCGGTGGAAATAATAAAAAATCCATATAATTTCAACCGTGAGGACGGCTACACCCTGACCTCCACTTGGAAAAGGGTGATTCCCACTCGCCGTCAAGAAAGAGCCAATCAGAGAGCTCCTGGCCAGCCAGCGTCTCCTATATATAGCGGCCAAAACGCAACGCACATCACTTCGACCTGAAGACGCCTCCAGGACTGGGGGCGAAACAGTTGTCATCCGACTAACCTACGCGACGGTAATTCCCGGAAACCAGCATGGATTTATACGAGGTGTGTTCAGAAAATAACGGAAATTTTTAAATTTTGGGGGTTTGGAGAGTCCGACTGTCAAATTTTTTTGCCATGTTGGTATGCATGCCCCTAAAGTATTATAAAATGTTCAGCTGTGTATTCATTGTTTATACTTTGTCCGGTGGCAGCCGCCGCTCTAAGGCTAGACGTGTTTCTATGAGCTCGGCGATTTTCGTTTGTTGGACAAAATGGATCAAAGAATTTGCATCAAGCCTTAGTTTCGACGTCATATCCGTAAACCCATGTTTCGCCAACTGTTTCAACACGTTTAAGTAATTCTGCATCTTTGTTGACTTAATTGAGCGACCCCTGAGCAACTTCCATTCACAGGCTGTTTATGTTCAAAATTCAACAATTTTGGAACAAATTTTACTGTCACGGGTTTCTCGCACAAAAAATTGGAAAGTATTTCATGGCATAAGCCAATCGACATTCCAACATCAACAGCGACTTCTCTGATTGTGATTCGGCGATCATTCACGACCATTTCTTACACTTTTTCCACGTTTTCATCGGTTGTTGATGTGCTGGGGCATTCATCCTCTTCAACGTCTTCACGGCCATCTTGGAAACTCATTCTATACCACTCGCAAACTCTTGTTCTACTCATAGCAGACTAATCATTTTGGCCTTTGTTAACATTTCACACACACTTTTTAGACTTAATTTCATTTTTTACGCAAAATTGTACACAAATTTTTTGATCCATTTTTTCGACAAACGAAAATCGCCGATCTTATAAAAACACGTCTAAACTTAGCGACTGCCACAGACAAAGTAAACAATGTCTGCTATTTGTATGTACTCTATTTGTTATAAATTCTATAACATTTGTATACATATTTTATTTTTATTAGATAATCTACCGGTTCATTGAAGCAGGAGGATAGACATAGACTGGAGGCTTTTGAAATGTGAGTGTGGAGCATTGTTTAGTGAATTGGAAATTCAGTGCGACAGGTATGGGATGAGAACCAATATTAATAAAACAAAGGTTATGCGATTTTCTAGAAAGAAAAAGGCTAAGCTTAACTTTGAAATAGGAGGAAAAAAACTAGAGCAGGTAGAACAGTTTACGTATCTCGGTAGTGTTTTGGACCAACATGGTCAAAGTAGTAAGGACGTAAGGAGAAGAATTGCGCTAGGCAAAGAGGCTTTCACAAGGAGGAGGGAGTTGATGACGGGGACTTTGAGTAAGGATGTTAAGAAAAGACTCGTAAAAACTTTCATATGGAGCGTAGCTATGTACGGCGCGGAAACGTGGTCACTGAAGCAGGAGGATATACGTAGACTGGAGGCTTTTGAAATGTGGGTGTGGAGAAGAATGGAGAAGGTGAAATGGATAGAGAAGAAAACAAATGAGGAAGTACTTGGTATGGTGGGCGAAGAGAGGGGTTTGCAGGGAGAAATCCAATGGAGGCAGGAAAAGTGGATGGAGGGGGTATTGACCGGCAGTGGGATGTTGAAGACTGTGATAGAGGGGCGAATGTTGGGCAAACGAGGAAAGGGAAGGAACAGGATAGGGATGTTGGACGGGATGAAGGGAGGAAGAAAGTACTCAGAGCTGAAGAGGGACTTGATGTAGAGTAGGATGTTGTGTTTTGCTAGGGGCCAAAAATTATTTAATTAGTAATTACGTCCATCCAAAAACCTACCTTAACCGGCAGATTACCTAATAATAATAATCTACCGGTTAAGGTAGGTTTTTGGATGGACAAAGCTACTAAATAAAACATTTTGTGACTCCTAACAAAACACAAAATCCAGCATCCTACTCTACATCAGGTCCCTCTTCATCCTTGAGTACTTGTATATATATATATATATATATATATATATATATATATATATATATATATATATATATATGTATATATATATGTATATATATATAGAGAGAGAGAAATATATATATTATATATATATACACATACATATATGTGAGCGTTTTTTTCGTAATTTCATAATAAACAATATGTCACCAATATTTCATTCCAAACCCTGAAGTGCAAAAATGCTAACACACTGCGAAAACAATTGTGATATCGTGAATAAAAGCACCTGCCGGATACACAGGCTGACAAAAGCTGTTATATATATATATATATATATATATATATATATATATATATATATATATATATATACACGTGTGAATATATGTGTGTATATATATATATATATATAAAATATCTTCGAAATGGAACGCTCTTCGGCGACACACAAATATATAAAAACACAGATGTAGATTTTTAGAATATAGAGACACAAAGAAAGGACACTCACAATTTGTTATTTTACGTTTCGACAGCACGGCTGTCGTCTTCAGAATCAATACATATATATATATATATATATCAACACGTAAAGGAGGTTATCAATCAAAATAAGCCATATCCATCCTAATCCCATGAAACATAAAATGCATTCTCTGAATGATGTATTTTTCAATATGCTGCAGTATGTTCGTGAGATACTTCCGCAGTAGACACGATTCCCTCCAACTACTTGGGTAATACAGTTAACACTGGCAATGAAAGAAAGATAAGCTCTTAATTGCTAGCTATTTCCTTTACAGAGCCAAGTTTAAATACAATTCTACTTTCCAACACTTCCGGAACAGCGCATACCGTACTATTCCAGAATAATACATGAACAGCCGTTTCAATGACCTTTGACTTTACGTGCTCTTGGCTCGTTTCATGCGCAAGCATTAACATGCCTTCACTCACTCCACTGTGCACGTGAGATTGATATATATTGGTGTAAATGATTAAAAAACACAAATATAACAATACATTATCCTCCAATTACTTGAAGATGGTGGCAAAGCATATTATAACATATTTTATTGCCTTTATAAGCAAGAGATAAGCACACCCAAGAAGGTTGGTTCCGCGATATGAAATAAAATTAAAAACACTGTTTTGGAGACATTTTTACTGACAAATGGGTTACCAAAGCATCTTTCCTAATTGCAAGATCGCAAATGTGGATTTTGGAAAATCATGAAATGGTAAGGTCATCATCAAAACTCCAATTTTGATTATTCCATTGGAAGATGGATCCCAAATACCTCAGTCATCTACCTGTATGCATGTACACCTGCTAAAATAGAATTCAGCTGCTTAAAATAGATAACACAGGGATAGAATGAGGATCATCCTGATTGTATCTTAAATTAATAATTTAAATTGGAGTTGCAGCTCGATAGCGAAGGTTGAAGGCCACATCACAGTAAGGGCGACACGCAATAATTCAATATTCAAAAACTTGGTCCGAAGTTTGAATTTAATTTCCTGGCATTTTTTATTTTTATCAAAAACACGGGACACGGAAGCCAAGTGTCTAAAGCGCTGGGCTACTGGCCAGAGGTCCCAGGCTCGATTCCGATTGATGTCTTTGGGCACTCTCAGCTTCACCCGTGATTTTCCCCCCACTGTTTGATTTTCCGGGCACCAAATCTTCCTGGGAAACCACAGGTGGCACAGGGAAAGGCCGGAACTGGCCCGCCTCACCCTAATGAGTGAACCTCACTCGCCGTTGTGCTAACTACTAATTCAACTCTATCCTCACCCATCAAACTAGACTGCGGGTTGATACCAGGCCATTCGTAACCAATAGGTATACGTGGTTCAAAGAATAAGAAAAAGTATCAAATAGATACGAATGGAGAAGCAAAATGAATTCCTCATGCCCTGAAAAACGGAAGAGCATTGTTGAGTTTCAGCGTCTTCTTACGAAATGATACGATACGTCACTTCCCGTTCAATATTTGAATGTTTACTTAGTGTAGAGTAAATAGCCCAAGTAGGTATCCACTTCTAAGAAGTGAGCCAACGCTTTCGTTTACCAATAAATATTTCCCTGGCAGTGAAATAAGTATCGAAAAGCATCGCAAGGTTGGGTCTGTATACATTTCATTCATAAATCTTAGGCACGAGGAAACTATAAGTAGTTCCAACACCCTACCCAGATTCTATTCTGAAGATAGATTTGTTTCTATTTTTTTCCTTGGTCGTCCTCCGAGTTGAATGAAAGAGAGAGAACACAACGAATGTGGAGACGAATGGAAGAATGAGGGAGGAGGCTCATGGCGCGTCGGGTGGTCTCCGGTCGGAGAAACACATAGTCAAGCATGCAGGCCGTCAAACTCCACATTCTTCCACTTCCAGAATTTCCCTCTCATTCATTGAAGAAGGGGAAGGGAGAACGAGGCCATTCTTTGACCAACTCGACATGCACTCAATGTTCATTAATTTTGGAACGAAGGGAAAACGATAGCGGGTGGGAAGAATAGCGTTCACAGTTAGCGAAGAAATGCAAGCATTGAGAGCCAAAATTAAGACGCTTGACAGGGAGGTCACCTTTTTAATATTTAAATCCATGGCAAATGCTGTCTTTTGGTCGCGAACTATAGAAAGGACGAACAATTGGAAAAATCTCTTTAGGCTGGATTTAGCGTTTTATTTTGAATGAACAATCCGCCGCCCAACGTTGCGGTCCTTATAATATTCTCGACTTTAGAAGTAAATCAAATGATTTTTATAATTTTTCTAACTCCCACAGCTGACCCTTACGTGTGAATGCATAAGAATGAATGACGGGGTTGAGATATGAGAGAGGCGGAGAAACACGGATTGGGATCAGGTGCCTGCAACAAAACCGACTCAATTAAATCTCTCACCAACCTCAATACAAAAAGTTTAAAACAGACTTCACTTAATTGTTACTTTATATTCAAATTTCACTATTCTCACTGCTGATAGCAGGCGCATTTCAATAAATGTTCACTTTGTCTATTAAATAAACAATCCTCCACATATCTTGGCTTTTCCAATACTGTAAGTACTGCCCTTCCAATCAAATCTACCTGCCCCGCCAAATATTTAAACTCGGTAATTTTTCATAGAAACGCTATTATGACATTGCACTACTACCGGTTTCGACGCATCGGCGAAATCATCAACGCATCGAAACCAGCAGTAGTGAAACCAGCAGTTTTTGCGAAAAAATTCCGAGTTTGATTATTCAAAGATCATGATTTTCCGCAAAGTAGAGCCCGGAACCATCTAATTGAAAACCAGCAGCGTCTTCCGAATGATTAAAGTTATATTTAGCATCAATTAACCTAGCCTTAATCAACTATTAATAAAACTCACATTAATCATGCGTATTTCATTAATCACATCCACTATCAATGCCTTTAATTGGTTATTTACGAAGCTGACGAAATGTACGTAAACTCCATCAGAAGACAACAACAAGTGTGCCTACCAACAGAAGCAATCACTATCGGCGTCTAAATGAAGTACCGCTTTATTTTATGATTAATGGCTTTGGTTGTATGCATGCTTATACCACGTAATTAGCTTAAAAACAAAGCTTTAAACGTATTTTTATTGACTTTACAATCATATTTTTCGATTTGCTAAAAATATAAGTGTGCACAGTGAAATACAACGAACAACTCCATCCACTCAAAAATTACCGGTTTGCTTCAAATATATAAAATTTGTAGTACATCCGAGGGAGAGCTTTGAAATATGCGACATTAAACGTTAGCCATGAGTTTCAAGGATAAATAAGGCACATTTTAGTGCAAATATATTCATAAAACGCATTCCCTGTGACTAATTAGAAAAAAACCTCAAACGTCACCTAGCCCAATAATCAGTCCCGAACCGAAAACATTATAGTAACAGGTCTAAATTTATTTATAATTTTCTATTTTTCGTAAAGATAACTTTTATGCGTAGTACAAAAAATATTCTGATATGTTAAAAATAGGAGTGACTGCGAGTTGTGTTTCCGTGTCTTTCGCGTGGAACATGGAAGAGTGCCTACACGGCGACTGAATCATTCACCGTCGAGTTTCAGAACACTGAAAACGGTAAAAGATAAATATTTAGCAGAGAAAAATACTGACATATACGTAGTATTGAGCTCTTATATAGTATATATACACGTAATGCTACGGTTGGTAAGTTTTCCTCAATGGTCACGAGTTGGGTAGAATTTGGGGCTAATATTTCTTAATTTAACAATATCAGTGGATGTAGAGATTTGCGTTCTAAGGGGGTGGAGAAATGTAGTTCTAAGGGGGTGGAGAACAACTGTTTAAACGTATTGCATGAAAAATTGTCAAAAAGAAAAGGACAAAAATAATTTTAACTGCTTTAAATCGTAAACAATTTAAATTTATATCAGGTTGATCAAACTCATAATAGATTAAATGCTACATTCAATTAGAGGGCATACTTATGGAAAAATCCGTAGAGAATACAGGATGCAGATGTAGAAGCTAAGACACAAAAAATAAGCTAGATGATACTAAAGAAATCGTGATTGCAATGTTTCTTACATGTGGCTTCATAAAAAAACTCTTCCTTTCTCCTGCCGATATCTAATGAAAAATTAATTCGTTTTTAAGTGAAATAAGTCACAAGATAAAAACGAAAGATACGATAAGTACGGTCGTAAATACGAAAGTGTTCAGCACACTGGCCCTAAGAAACAGATGAGGTGTCGGAAGCTCCCACTCTGATGTGCTACGTATTTCTATCGTATAATATTTGTGTATAGAGACATGAAAAGGCACACGATATAGACCAATATGATCGCACTAAAATGATACAGGCAAAATTTAATTAAATCTGAAGAGATCTAATTTCATGCACACAACTCTTTGTAATAAAAGCAATTTACGATCCTGTTAGTCTCAGGTTTCTAGCCATGGAAGTACATTCATTGCAAAACGCTCAGGAATCAAATCAATTGCTAAATGAAATGTTTTCCCAAATATCTCAACTACTAACTCAACAGTAAGGGATTACTTTTTAACCCGCTAATTTCAAGAATAGGTAACAGAAACAAGGTGATTCCACAATTAATGCCAACACATCTGTATCATACCTGATGATGCCACACAGTTTCGAAACCATGGTCGTCAACAAATATTAATTGTGAAACTGCTGTTTCTCTTACCTGTTCACAGGAGAACTTCCACTGAGACACGGCCAAAGCAGTGCCTTATACAAGCATTAAGTAAGTTCGTGTCAAAATATTTAGCGGTTGTTAATTCTCAGTTTTCCTGCAAAGTATACCAATTGAATAACGAAGAACAAAATTGAAGGAAACCAATAAAAGGAAGATCAAGGGACTGTTTTTTTTGGGAACAACTAAAGAAATATCATCCGAGATGTATTCAATGAAATACAAGATTCAGCAAAATGTTTAAAGATCAAAGTGGCAGAGTTGAATTCATTTTTCAAACGGAAATTTTAGGAAAATGATCACATGTGGAACGCTTGCTGCTTGATTACATCCACTTTATTTTTACTTCTTAGGAAATCAATCTGTAATCATTTTCACTAGCAAAAGTATTCCCAATATTTATAAAATGATCGCTATTTATTTGTAATGACTGTGTGAAAATCGACGGGACACCTTCATGCGAAGTCTATAGTCTAAGGATTCCGCATCGTAAACACTGAATCTAGTGCGATGGGAAAACGGAGAGAAACATTCAATAACGTCGGAAGCGATCGCGAGCGGTAAATAAGAGAAAGAGAGTGCTGTCATACGGAAGGAGGGGAGGGAGGGGGGGATGGAAGGGGGGAGGGAGGGGGATGGAGGCGGGGGAGTGAATTGAGGAAGGTGATGCACAGGGAATGGCCTTTGCCGGCAGTAGTCGTGGTTATCGGCCCGGAAGGCGAGGAAAGACAGACGACCAAGGCCCTGGACCACGTCCAAGATTCTGTGAGAGCCTCCCTCGCCCACTCTCTCTCTCTCTCCCACCTCCCTTCCCACACCCCTTTCTTCGGGAGTCGCCGGTCCCTCCCCCCACCTCTCACGCCCCCTACTCCCCCCCATCCGTCCGTTGCGCCAGCATCCCACCACCTTCCCCCCATGAATCATTCAGCCCTTGCTCTAGGTCCATTCCCCAGACTTGCTCACCCTCCCGGCTCTCTCTCCCTCCCCCATATACACCCACCCACCACTCAATCTCCTCTGACGGAGAGCAGGGGAGGGAGAGGAGGCGAAGGGGGAGGAAATGGGAGGGGTGAGACGGAGGATTTCATTTTTTTTCCACTCGAGGGAGGCGCTCGCTCCTCCCTCTTTCTCCATCCGTCCTCCCCCCAACAACGACACCCTTCTCTCTCTCCCCTTCCCTCTTCCTTGGGACCTCCGTCGCCAACGTGCGACTCACCAGAGTGGCGATCGGAGACGGGGCGGTGGGTGGGAGGGGAGGAGAGGGACGTTATCGAATACGCGCGACTCGGGTCGTGATCGGGGACTCGTAATCGCCCCATGAATGGAGATTGAGTTGTTTTTTATGGGCGGTATCCGAGTGGAGGATGCACCGTGTTCCAGCCTCCATTTATTCCCACCGCTCCGGAATCTAAATGGAAACTTCTTTCCCTTCTGTGTTGCGGAGGAGGTAAACAAGCGATGGATGCGAGGTCCCCTCCGCGATTGTTGACTCTCTATCCCTGGGAGGAGGGCGTGGGGACGGGGGTGACTAGGAAGGGGGGAGGGGGGAGGGGTTCGGAAATTCGCAAGGTGCCGCACGTGGAATGCTTGCGCAATTTCAATGAATAATAATCGACGCAAAGGGAAATCGTTTTGTCGCTATAAATTAAACATTCCCCAAAGAGAATTCCTGGAATATTACTGAGGGTCCGTTATCTTCAGGGTACTGCAGTTCTGTGTCTTTTGCGTGAATTGTACGACTAGAATTCTTAACTCATAAACAGTAATGCGCATTTTAAAGGACTTGCTATTCAAATACCACTAAGGGTATGGCCACTAGCGGTTTCTGAATGTAAAGGGCATATCAATATTAGCAGCAATTAAGTGACATGATTCCACGTCTGGAATCTAATTGCTGCAACCATTGCAACTTTTCTGCGGGAATGTTTAATTTTTTTTTAACCTCGTCAATCTGGATAATCTCTTTTAAAATCTCCCTTCAATTATATTACTTCACTTTCTCATGCCTAATCCCCACCTAATACCTTATTAAAGCCCTCCATTATTACCGACAACTGATCGAATGAGAAATGAATAAGGTTAAACGGTATAGATAGTGTAACCTCGTCAGGAAAGGCATCGTCTGCAGCATAATTAGATCCATGACTATTAGACTTTTATTAGACCCAGTCAACGAGCAAGCGGGGTACTCATTGGATCGGTGAAACCATCGGTAGGTATTCCAAGAGAAGAAAGATTCCGACATTTCGTGTCAAAGTAGAAAATTAAAGAGAAGATATCAGCATTTTAAGTTAATTTTCGAATTAACAGAATTCGGTCGAAATAAAATCAAGTTGAAGTTCTAAAAAATTTGGAGAACCTCACGGAAATTTTGCTCCTATTTTAAAAGCTTTTTCAAAAGTGCCATAGCTATGAATGATCGGTCCTAATTGCATTGATATATTTAGTTTCAACCAAAGTTCCGAAAACAGCATAGACAAAGAAGACAGTACAGCAATCAAATACGCATTTTCTTAAATACATCGCACGAAGCGGCAAAGCCTCATCAAATTCCTTCGCTTAATCCCCTGATCAATATATTTTCGAAAAACAGGGTTCCGCGTACATATATCCCTCATCAACTTTTATTTACAATTTATTTGATGATTTTGAGCTCTAAGAATCAAATGACTTAAGATGCAACAAAAAGCCAAACGCACATAAAGTGTTAGCGGAGACGTGCGATACTGAGGAGTTTCCAGTCCTTCGAGAATGCCCCCGACAGCTCATCGAATTTTCGCTCATTGTCGTTTGGAACAGTAAATCGAAAGAAGGTGGAGACAAAACGCTGATGACGATGTTAGTCTCCGCACAATATCGACACATTGACCTTCCTCTTACGTGCAAAAACTGAAACCTACCAAGCCAGAGGAAACATTAAAAATTCCACCACGCTGTCGCAGCATATCATTCTCCTCTCTCCCCATCCGTGCTCTAAATCAAACGCCCATCACGGCCTCTCATGTCTAATTGAACCGATCGCATTCCAAGTTCAACGAACCCCGCCATTCTAATCTCGCCTGCCCTTGGATTCCAGCCAATAAACTTCCCGATCTGCGCATGCGCTAAGCGATGCATTATAAAACCTTGTGGGAACCGAAACCCAGACTGTGAAAGGGGGGTAAGGGGAGGGGTGACCGGAGGGGGGGGGGGTGTAATTCACCCCTTACTGGGCTCGAATCCAGCGCTTCCAGTCGGTGTCCCGGAAGGCGCCGTTAAAAGAGCTTACACCCACTTTGGCAGTGTATTCGCGGGAGAGTTTTGAGACCACTCAGCCGTGTCATTACGCACGCCTCTGTCTGTCCGTACACAAAGAGAGGGACACGGCGAGCAAATCGAAAGGGCTGTGCGAAAAACAGAATGGCGGCGCAGGTCGAGTGCAATGGGCTCTATCTCCACCCCATCCCGACGGATCGCTCGCAAAAACCGCAGCACAAACAAAGGACTGGAGCATGATCATCGCCGGGTGGGAGAGGGATTCCCACGCAGGAGGGGGTCGGCGGCGGGGAGCGGGGGTGAGTGGGGGAAGGGGGCGCCGAGGGTGGCGGCCCATCGGGAGGCGTCCGTGAGATGCCCGCCAGAGAGTGTTGGGAGGGCGAGAGCGTAAGGGGGATGGGGGGGGGGAAGGGAGGAGAACGGTCCGAGACGTGTAACGACAATGCGAGTTATTTGAAACAAGCTCCCGCTTCGACCAATTACTCCACGCTACAACCTGCAACAAGTCGGGGAGGATGGTGGAAAAAATATATATATTCCAGCACGAATCAAAAGGTAAAAGCGATGCAACAGGAAACGGAAGTGACCTACCGTTAAGCGTTAATTGAAACGGCTTAAACTGAGGCTTTTTAAAAAAAATGTCCGTTACGACGATGACGGTATTTGACGACGGAATATGTGAAAGAGAATGGGGGAAAGGATTTTATTAGTGGCCGGTCCTGTCTTTTCGCATTCAAATTTAACAAGTCCTTTGTCTCATATGCGAGACCTACTGTGGATTCACGTGTTTTTTTTTATTCGCGACGAATTATGAATGCGCGTAATGCTCCAAAGAATTTCCGTTAGCGGTCGAGGGTGAATTACTTAAAGGAGTATGCAAAGTGGTCGGTGGTATGCAAAATAGACTGGAGTGACCTCTTTCCCTATTAATAATAAAGACTCGTGGGGAATGGAATAATATATAAGGGGTGTGTGCGTGCGAAGAGGGAACTGAGATCGCTCGCGCGGAAAAAATGGGCGGCTCATTCGGAATATGAATAATTATAACTGTCCGGTCGCAGGGCTCCGCGCTGTGGGACACTGCGATTTTTATGTTTTTTGGCAACAATTGAGGGCGACCTTCTTTAGTTACAGTTATTTTAGGAAACAGTATATCAGGGCCTTCAAAACCCTCGAGCGGGACTTTTGAATTTAAATATAGATACACTATACACTTGAGTACCAAGATGTGTAACAGTCAGTCTAATGTGCGAACACCGTCAATGCAGTTTGCGTGGTTCAATTAATAATCAATACAATCAGTACAGATAATCTCAAGGGCGTTGACAGTGGTTAATAAGGTATTTTTATCATTGGATGTTCGACCGATGTAAGCCCTAAATGTTCAATAAAGCAGGGTAGTGGTATTTTAAGCAGAGGTTTTCACTGAAAAAGTTATTTCAATTGATAATGGCTCCCATTATATCCTCACTAATGTGCTGCCTTTATGACGCATTGACAATTTTGTTTTTCTTGTTTTTATTGATACAATAGTGAATTATCTCTCTGGTTAAGCGTCCACAAAAGAATTGAAGCGTAAATACTAATCTCAAACCATTCTTCACTGCAGGAGATGATTTGGAAAATAACAAACAATCTTTTTTCCAATGTGATGAGGTCGTTCATTATAATATGCTCATGGTTTCCTCGGGCTCCATGATGCCTCAATATTTTAAGTAAGTGTTCCTCAAGCCACGGCGACACAATGATACTATCTGAGGTGGCAAGAATTCAAATTTTTGAAATTATATGGATTGTATATTGATGAAGTAAGATAGTATTGGATTTTGCGAAACAAAGACTAGAAAATTTTGACCTAGCATCTAATTTTCCAACCAAGAGTGAGGATGGAAAGGGTGAAAACTTGTCATAAAAATAAAAGCATAGGCTGACGATTACAAATCGATCCGAAATTACTAATTCGGTTCAGACAAAATTCCTGCCTCCGACTTCTTCCAAAAATAAGTTTACTTTACTGTGTGTCCCAACTACTTTTTAATCAAGAGACTTACAATAATAAGCAAACATTGGTTGATGGCACCCAAATGAGTATTGAGACTTGATTAGAATAAATGCCCCTCTTGCAGAAAAGCCTGAAATAATTACGATTTAGTAATTCAATCAAAAAACACAGAAGTATTTACACCTCCCTCGAGTTAACGAAATATCTCAGTCAAACGAGAAATAAAAACCTCCTGCTCATCATATCGAAACGGGATTGATGCATAAATCATATTATTGCGTCCAGTGAGTAAATAGTAAATTTATTTGAAAAGAAAGACTGTTTAGACATTCTAATAATTGTGTGAAATGCATAAAAGGGTTTTTCGTCACACGAATCACTTCACTTGCGAGCATGTTAGATACATGAGTTGAGATGGGCAATTTAAAATTCGAGAACCATTTGATTGGAAAAGACAACTGCTTTTCGCAAAGGAGGATTATAAACAAAAACAAACCAAGCTACAGTTATTAACCCCAAGGTCTGTAGGTCATGGGTGAGGGCAGAGTTCACCTAGTAATAAGCCAACGGCGGTTGACATTCACACATTAGGGTAGTGGGGCCAGGGATCCTGGTCATGTGCTGCCTATAAAACTGAGGATTCCCAGTGACATCCCCGGGAATAAAACCCGGGCCGTCTGGCCAGTAGCCCAACCCTCTTCCTTCACTGTGAGAAACTCTAACACATGAAAATAAAACATTATTCTATTAGGAAAGTCATGATTTTCTGCGGCAAAATAAGTATTTGAAAAACAACTAACAGGTCCCCAGGAAGGGTACAATCAAATAGAGATACGATTAAAGAAGAGAGGGAAATTAAGATGCAAACCTTAAATATAGAATATACAATATATACGTAATTTCAAATAACCGAGATGGCGTGTTTCAGAAAAGGCATTGTCTATAAGTACATATTTAAATATCGTAGCATTGGATATCAAAGTTTCCCTCAAAAATCCGGTTCCATTGTTTATGGAATCATAACTCTTTCTCCATTGAGAAAGCTTTTGGTTGTGCTTCTTTCCAGTTCCAAATAAGTAATATTATGTGTTTCAAGAACGGCATTTTCTACATATACTTATACATACGACTAGATTCATAAAATATCCGTTAATTAACATTTTATTCTGAACATTTATGGGGCCCAATTTTTTCATATTTAAACCAATCCTTTAAATTTCGTATAATCTACTAATTAGGAATTGCAGTCAATATGAACTTTAAAATTGTTTTGAAGAAAACGATTAAGCAGACAACCTTTATCTAAAAACAAAGTTTCACGGGAGACAAAGGGAAACCACTCCTGAATTAAGAAGATGGAAGGAAATTTAACAAATGTTCACCTATGCCTCGTCAAAAGCGAAGATAACAAACATAGAGCTACGCAGGACTGGGTCACACTTTACGATGGAATTCAGGCACGAACCCTCAGTGAATGGAAAACGGATTTTGAAGGGATATTTTTTTTTGGCATAGCTGAAGTGAATTGACGGAGTAAGAAATTAAAAAGCACAGGGAAATGTGATACGCCAAAGGAGGCCATGGGAGTTTCTGGATGAAGAACAAAGGCCTTCCACGCTAATATCATAATGATTCTTATTTTTTCCATGCTCAGGAAATGACGTCTTATTGAGCCGAAGAGGTGAGACTCATTATTTTTTTTATCTCATTAGTGAGAAAAACATATATTTTTTCAGAAGCCAAATGATTTTCCGCGGCTAAATTATGAAATTAAAGCAACGGAAACGATTAAACTACTGTCGACTACTCGTATGGGCACAACATAAGCCCTCATGAAATTCCATGAGGCATGGAATAACGGAATGATGGACATTATCTATTGTATTTTTGTTAAATGCAATTATTAAGGAGACAATTAAGGGTGAATTTAGCCCAATTGAGAATAAATAATCAGAGCAAACTTAAACTGGAATGAATAATCAGAGGCTTGAGCAGCAGAGATTTGACATTCCTCAAATTAGCAAATCCTATTTCGACCGTCTTTCAAAATGACGGAATGTTGCTTAGCATAAAGAAATATTTAAATAAATAGAAAGTAGAGATCGTGTTTCAAAATTTGAAAACAGCGAGGAAAACAAGTTCGAAAATATAGGTAAATAAGTCCTAGTTTAAATACGCTGAAGGGTATACAGGGTTCGTCCGGAAAATAAGTGTACTGAGCTCAGGAAAAAAAATTTATTACACTTTTACATATCTTAAGCTAATATTCCTCAAAATAGGACCCTTGTGAGTCGATACACTTGTTCCAGCGGCGTTCCCATTCCTGGAACGCTCCCGCGAAGGCATCATCGGGAACCTCTCGAAGACACGTCGTCACGGCCTCTTTGACGGCGTCCAAAGTCCCGTATCGCGTTCCTTTCAAACTCCTCTTTATCTTCGGGAACAGAAAGAAGTCCGGTGGTGCCAAGTCCGGGCTGTAGGGCGGGTGCGGCAGCGTTGCCACGCCGTGCTTGGCCAAGAAGTCCGACACGACAAGCGCGGTGTGAGACGGCGCATTGTCGTGATGCAGCCGCCAGATGTTTTTGATCGCTGGCCGGACGCGGGTGACTCGTTTTATTGTTTTTGGCACATTACACTGCTCTGCTATCATCCGAACACTAAGACGACGATCAGAGTTCAGTACATCGCGAACTTTTCGCACATTTTCGTCGGTGAGTGTCGTTGATGGGCGTCCAGGCCGTGGTTCGTCGTCGACCTCTTCTCTGCCCTCCACGAACATCTTGTGCCACCGAAAGATCATGTTTCTGGACATGGCTGACTCCCCGTAAGCCTGGTTAATCATACCGACAGTTTCGGTAGACGTTTTCCCAAGCTTTACCGCAAATTTGATGGAATAACGCTGCTCCAAAAACTTCGGCATCGCGTTCCGTGACGTGGGTCGAGCGTGGAGGTTCGCGTTAACAGAGCTCCTCACTACACCACAGCTCAGAGCCGACGGCCTTTTTCAGCGTCGCTTGCCAACATACCCCCCTCCAATCGCAGCCCGTCAGAGCGGTGCTGGGCGCGCCTGGAGCGGCGGGAAAAAATCAGTACACTTATTTTCCGGACGAACCCTGTATGCATACACAAATACCATTTTGGTAGGTTTTGAATGGCCTATGAAATCTATCAAACGGAAATTGGGACCTCTGTACAACCTATCTACTACGACAGCACTAAGAAACTTATTTTTATAATTTTTGTTCTCACACGATTGATGCCACAGTAGTAAGGAAGTCACTAATATCGTGGATAAGAACTTGGAATACAAGCAAAATGTATTCGGTTATACCTTGATTTTGTTAAGGCATTTGAAAGAGTAAATGGAATAGAATTAATAAATGTATTGAAGAAAACAGGAGGATGTTGGAGGAAAATGGCGACTTATCCGCTTATCGCCTCAGACAGCGAATGGCGGATGGAGTGTCGAAATGGACGATGCTGGGAGGGAGGTACGAGTCCATTATCAATCGTACACTTCAACGTGTATGAGGAGGGAATAGCTAAAGATCCATTGAAAGAAGGACCGGAGATTGGAATGAAAGGTGGAGGCGAATCTATAAAATCAGTTAGGTTTGCGGATAATGAATCTTTAGTCAGCCAGTCACCCCGGGGAATGCTTTACATTGATATAATTTGAAATTAATCGGTGAGATAGGCATGGGATGAGAACCAATGAAAGCAAAAGAAGGTAATGAGGTTTTTCGAGCAAGATGGCTAAGTAAAACGCTGAAATTGGAGCTCATATACTCGAGGAGGTGGAATTGTTTAACTATCTCGAAAATGTCTTGGCCAAAAGGTAAAAGTAGTAGGGTCAAATAAATGGTCGACAGAGTAGAACAAATGGTCAAAGTAGTAGGGACACAAGACGAAGAACTGCGTTGTTCAAAGAAGCTTTCGCCAGGATTTGGAAATTTATGATAAAGTGCGTTGAAAAAGGTTTTCAAGAAAAGAGAGGAAAGGAAAGATGGAAGAATGATTTAAGAAGAGTTATATAATGTTATATTTCAGTCTGTGTTCATCCATAACTTACCTCAAAAAGTAGAATACCATTTATATTATAACCTCCGACCAATTCCACCATTTTCTTGATTCCTCCTCTCAGCTTACCTGAAAATCGCTCTGCTAATGATTCGAAATCCCACGACTGTAGATTATAGTATCAGGGGAGTAATTGCGATCAATACCCATTGTTCCTCAATAACATGGACTACAGCAAGTACGACTAAGTATACGTACATACTCGTATGTATTAGTACTCGTAAATAATATATATATATATATATATATATATATATATATATATATATATATATACATATAAAATTATTTATATATTATATGTAAATAATATATATTTATTTATATTAACCAAAACCATACACAGTAATCAACCCGAAGGTCGGTTTGGTAGGTGATGGTAGAGTTCACCCAGTACTAAGCCCGACGGCGTGTGAAATTCACACATCAGGATAGGGGGGCCATTTCCTTTCCCTGTGTCGGTTATGGTTTCCCAGGAAGAGCTGCTGGAGCTACAGGCGCCCAGAGTGCCTTGCCCGGGAATCGAACCTGGGCCCTTCCGGTCAGCAGTCCAACGCTCTACCCCCTGGACTACCGCGACCCTATATATATATATATATATATATATATATATATATATATATATATATATATATATATATATATATATATATATATACATGTATAATATATATTGATATGAATAATAATACATATATAAATATATATAATTTTATAAATATATATTTAGGCATGTATATATCGTGTGCTCCCCCAGTATTCCCTCTTCTCCTTCTTCCCGTTAGTACCCCTCGTACCCCTAGGTGGCTAGTACCACCGAAATATAATTAAGTTCTTTTAATTTTTCTTTATTTCTCCGGGAATCCATCACTCACCAATGACCACCTCCAAAACAGGGCATCTGCAACGAGATGTTTTACGTTGACAGAAGAAAATAGCCCTGAGCTAAGAGAATGTAAACTTTTATTGTGCCTTCCTAACTTTCGGATCAAATTCCACGTGCTTTTCAGATAGTGAGTTAATACATGTACCGTTAAATGAGGTCCACATTTTCCTGATGGTTCAATGATATTGAGAGGTGGAGGATAAACCCCGGTGACCTAATAGTGGAAGGCATATATATAAACCTGAAAACTGGTTTGCGTGGAAGGAACAAACTCTGAATACGTGCGCACCACTTTACGGCGAAGGGAACGAACCCCTCCGAAATATCCGCGACTTCTCATCTGCATACCGAGTCGTTTTTCCCGCAGGAGCATGAGAATCCGGCGCGGGACCGACCGACACCCCCCACCGGATCCCGCAAACTCGATCTCTCTCCGTCACCAGAGTAATAACACTTTACTTCCGGTCTCATTGTTGGGACCCTCGCCACAATTACACACCCTCCACGGACACGCCCCCCATTCTGCGGAACCCCGTTTTCATTTTTCGGCCGAGGAGGAGAGTCCGATTGTTGGTGGTGAGTGAGGGTGAGTGGGGGGGGGGGCGAAGCGGATCTCTCGGCCAACGCGGAACCTATTCCGGTGCACGGCTCGGGAAATTTTCCAGCGCAGGTAATTCTCGTGCCGCCTCCCGAATACC
Source organism: Hetaerina americana (assembly GCF_022747635.1). Taxonomy (NCBI): domain Eukaryota; kingdom Metazoa; phylum Arthropoda; class Insecta; order Odonata; family Calopterygidae; genus Hetaerina; species Hetaerina americana. The sequence goes on from NW_027286070.1 coordinate 70,165,021, forward strand.
CCCTATGATTCCAACTACCTCAAATTCCGCGGTAAAATATACATATGCCGTAAATACCCCAGAGCATATAAGATATGTATCAAAGGACTAGGCACAGTACTCAGTAATATATCATAAATTGAATAAGGGTGAACATTTTAAGTACTTTAAGTGCAAATCTAAAACTCAGCTATCAGGGCAAAAAATACAATCAGCACTACTTTTAGAGAGGTTTTTGCCAATGACAATTCGAAGTTCAGTACAGCAAGTACGAATTACCCTTCAATAACATACATGCGTCATCAAAAATTAATGAAAAATAAATTTACACAACATTTCTTCAGCATTAGTTTTGTTCCTGAACACCCGCAGCGCTTCGTTCGCGTTGAGATAACTTTTGAAATTCACAAGGTGAGCAAAAATGCTAGAATTTTGCACGCATCACTTCTAGGACCAACGTTTCTCCCGAGAGGCTTCAGAAGGAATGCATTATTCCACTCACTAACAAAAGGTAAAAACGTGTAGGAATGGCAATACATGTTTAATAGGTCTGCGTAAGAAAATCAACCCACAGTTGGGAGCTTTTTGGAAACATCAAATCTATTTTAAATCGCTATAGCAAAAGACAAATTAAAAAAATCAAACTTGAAAGTTAAATAAAATATAAGCATTGTAAAAAATGAAATATATGGGTCTCTAAAAACTTTTACCTCCCACCAGTAAATGTTATTTCCATTGTCACCAATTAATTACACAAACCATGTATTTTATGTGATAGTAAAATTAAAATTTTTGGAGGTGAAGAACGAGTACACAGATTTTACTAATACGACAGTAAAACTGTTAAAGATGCTTAAAAATAATATTCCAAGTCAAACAAAACTCTCACATAAACAATGGAAAACGAAGCTAATGACTCGGAGGCGAGGAAATGAATTGAAATACCATTGGGGAAGGGAGAAACATGCAAATGAGTGGTAGACTGTCGCTTCTCCATCCGAAGGGTCAGCAGCGACGGAAGAATGATGACATGGTGGGAGAGTATTGAAAGCGGATAAGGAGTCTAATGTAAACCATATGAAGGCGCCATTGCTGACGAAGTGAGATTAACAATAGCATGCGCTTCAAACGAGGTTCATCGAAACACAATCATGCTCAGATTTTACATTTGAACCTCAGTAAAGTTTATGCATTCTAATAAAATAGAAAATGATTGGAAGGAACGGAAATGTGGGCTAACAAAAGTAGGATATGTTTATTCCAAAAGGGAATTATCGCTTTCCTCCGAGACGACGGCCCTAAGAAGAATCTATCCCCCAGGGACATCTCCCTCCTTTCCCCTTCCCAACCACACACATAATCATGTATATGTTAAATATATATATATATATAACGATTGTACGGAAAAACTCACACGAGCGGCACAATAATGGGCTGACACAATATAACACAAATAGAAAAGAATAGGCACATTTAAAAGAACAAAAGTCTCACGGACGTGAATAATAATGTATAACACTTAGCACTAGTGGACACAGACAAAAACACAGAAACACACAAAAAATAGACTCACTATTTTTCGAATTTTCGGTGGTCGTTACCACCTTTATCAAGGAAGAGAGGGACAGAACTCTGTCTACTCTGTCCCTCTCTTCCTTGATAAAGGTGGCTACAACCACCGAAAATTCGAAAATTAGTGAGTCTCTTTTTTGTGTGTTTCTGTGTTTTTGTCTGTGTCCACTAGTGCTAAGTGTTATACATTTTATATATATATATATATATATATATATATATATATATATATATATATATATATGTCGATTATACCGAAACACTCACACGAGCAGTATAATATTTGGACGGCACAATGGAACACAAATAAAATAGCAACACTTAAAAGGACAATTGCATTATAAACTCCGAGGCCTTCCTTACTTGAAGAAGGCCTCGGAGAAGGCCGAAAGCTGAAACAATTTGCAATGCAAGTGTCCTTTTAAGTGTTGCTATTTTATTTGTGCGCCGTTCACTTCCAAGCATTTTTCGTACCGCTGCACCAGCTTCTTTAACCCTTCTGCATAGAAGCTCGCCGCCTAAGAGTTGAACCAATTGAAAACGCCGTTCTTCAGTTTCTCTTTGGGTTCAAAACGCAGTCCACCAAGCCACTCTTTCGAGTGCAAGGGTGCAAAAGTAGTCGCTAGGTGCAAGGTCAGGACTGTACTGTGGGTGGTCAAAGAGTTCCCGACGAAAATCTTGAATGTTCTCATTGGTTTTGGCTGCAGTGGTTCGGTACCCACCTTGCACGCAATTTGTGGTATCCGAGGTTTTCCGTGACAATATTGTAGACAGTAGTGCATCCAAGTTGAGGAAATTGTTCAGCCAGGCCATTAATCGTCAATCGACGATCAAATCGCAGTTTTTGTTCCACTTGCGAAACAATTTCATCGGTTAGAATACTGGGCCTGCCACTTCGCTCTTCGTCACGGACATTTGTACGTCCATTTTTAAAATCACGGCACCATTGTCTAACCTTTCCTTCACTCTTAACTGTTGGTCCATAAACTAGGCATAACTCCCGATGAATTTCAGCAGGCGACAATCCTTTTGCATACAAGAATCGTATGACAGAACAACGCACTTCACATCTGGCGGGATGAGCGATTGTCGCGGACATTGTTGTTTGCCTGGACGGACAAGCAAACGACTTCTGAAATAAAACAAATGTAATGACTGTAATGCAATGACTGTAAAGAAGGAGGCTGGCGAAGCTGTACAATCTTGTGTTTCGCCAAAAATTGCTGCACAAGGTTCGATGAATGCGCTGGGGCGTTATCGTGGTGAAGAAGCCAGTCACCGCGTGAACAGAGACGCGGTCGTTTTCTGCTCACAGCATCACGCAATCTTATCAGAACTACAAAGCAATATTCTTTGTTGATCGTCTGACCTCTTGGATCAAAGGGCACAACACCCTCACGATAAAAAAAATTAAAAAATGCAGATCGGATACTTTTCGGACACATCTCGTACATGGATAAATCATGGGATCGAGTGCCTAAATCTAATCTGTTCCTAGATTCAAATTCGAGTGAAAGTGACATATTCTGGGTGGAGGGGAGGAAGGGAGGCAAGTTGTTTTCCGCTCGCACGAAATCCTAGTAACCAGAAAATCATAAATTCTGTGTTAACGGGAGATGTTCGCCGAAATCACTCGGCTTGAGTTCCTCGGACTTCGCTCCTCCCATTGAACGCCGCAGGAAGGATAAATAGATATTGGGTTATAAATTATAAGGTATTAACAAATAAAAGTTTTTTACAGTGATTTGAAACACATGCCCTATTTCCAGGTCCACGTGAAAAGCGTTCTAAAATCAGTCCACGTCTTATGGACCGGGGACACACCAGGGCCCATAAGAGCAAGTCGATTTGACGTAATACTGCTTACTTTTAAGTTTTTCCACCCGCATCCGGTAGGGAAAATGGTTGCCTTCACCACAAATTTCGATAATATCTCTGTGTTGAGTGAGTAGTAGGCAACAAACTTTTTCCAAATTAAATCCTAATTGCAGTACATTTCTTTCACCTCACGTGTGGTGCTCCTGGAAACGTAATTGGGCTAATGGGGATGTCAACCCTCGGCTAATACATTCATACGCACATTTTATCTCTCCCGATAAACCCATAGGCTACAGGCATCCAACCATGTAAGTAGTGTAAGAGCGTCCTAAAGTCATAGAAAATGGTTGCTTTCAATACAAATGTCGGTTATATCAAAATAATTACTGGAACCATGCGTCGCATAAAAAATTTAAAATGATAAGAACCAGATGGGATCTTAAGAGAGTAGATTGTCATACAGTATCGCATTTGAACTTGGATTACGGTTCACAACACGGAAACAAAGCAGTCGAAAGGGGTTTTGGCCGAGTGATGATGAATTTCTGTGATTCTACGATACATAAACGTTGATATGTGTATCCGCTATTTTTTTTATTATAACAATTCAATTCTTTGTATTATTGGATGTTAACATGAATTTTCTTTGATATTTTCTGTCAGATCTAGTATTTTTCGCTGATTCAAACCTGAAAAACCGCAATGCATTATGTGCGCCGGTGCGTCTCATGGGTCGGGAATTACGGTTCTTAAAAAAGAAATGCTACTGCACAATTTTCTCTTCTAATTGCTTGTTTGCGAAAAATAACGCTTTGACTTCGGATCGAAGTGTGAAGCCAAAGTAAACGACGAACAAATTTTCAACGAATCGTTCAAGGCTCTTCAGAATGATGCAATTTTGTAGCCACAAAGCAACTTCCTGCGGGCGATGTCTACGATGGATCAATCGATCGTATTTCACGTATAATCACTAAAGGGAATAAAATTTCCATTGAAATTTGCATTTGTACTCTCTGGATGAGAATTCCTCCACTGAAAAATCAAAATGTTACAAGCAAGGCAGAAAATCTATGTCTTAAGAAAATTATACCTATCAAAAATTTCCACCGAAACCAAAAGCTGGAGATGCATAACAATTCGTATACATAAAACTTGGATAATTCATTTTGTTAATGTGAATGGAAGCCGGGAATTTCATTAAAATAGTCTACTACACAGTACTTGAAGAAAAACCATAAAAAGTTTTCAATGAAATGCAAGAGGAAATAACATCACGACAGATTTCGTATGAAAAGCGAAGTTAGATAAGGGATCACACGAGTTACAAACAACTCTAGATCGAGATACGCGAGAGGGATTCAATCAAATCATTCTGTTGGATCGGGGTGACAGACGATAAATATCCGCTGCCGAGAAAATAATTCGTCAGACCTTTATCTCAGAAAAATCTGCCTTCGCGCCGAAAATTTAAGAAAAAAAAACAATCTTCACGAAATTGGCAGAGATGGCAGACGAGAGAGAGAGAGAGAGAGGGTTGATGCACAACTTGAGCCGAGAGGTCGGACGGAAGCCATCGGATTGGAATCGCAACTGTCACCAAGTCGTATAAAATCAATGGATGCGCGTGAAGAAGGTGATTATGTGCTGCCGACAGGTCTCTCCCCACCCTTCCCCCCCCCCTTTTCCCTCCCTCACTCTCTCTTTCTGAGAAGAAGAAAGAGAAACCCATCTCTTCATTTGCTAGCATAAATATTGATCGAAAGTCAAGTATATTTCAGCATGCCGAGACGCAAAATTGAAAGTTAGTCACCTATTTTCACCATACGACTCAACTAATAATGAAGATTAAACTGATAAGTAGGAGCAAGGCCAAGATGATGATTGGTTGTTGGAGATGATGAAATAGATATCAAGATGGAAAGAAAGATGCTAGGAGAGGTGGAGAGATACGAGAACCAGGGTACGGAGGTAAAGAGTAGTCTGGAGTAGTAAAAAGGATATGGGAATCGAGATGGCCAAGGAAGCTTTCAACAGTAAAAAAGGAGTTATGTATTAAAAAGGATTGATTCGAGATGTGGGTGTGAAGAAGAACGATGAGCATAAAATGGACCGACCGGGTGAGGAATAAGGAGGCGTTGAGGAGAACGGGAGAGGAGAGAATGTTGCCGAAAGCAAACGAAAAAAGGAAAAGAGCTTTGCTTTTAGACACGTGCTACGAAGGGACTGCGTCTGGAAGGAGGACCTAGGAGGAACGGTGGGAGGGACAGGCAAGAGGACAGGGCGAAGGGTCAAAATGACGGATGATGTGGAAGGGGGCAAAGAGTACGAGGATATGAAGAGTAGAGAACAGGAAAGGAATACACGGAGGAGACCAGGCCTCCGTGAATCTCCCCGGCAGATGACCTATGATGATGATGAAACAAACATAACCGTACCATCTTCGCCATTTTCAGACTTCGGACTAAACTTTTTTAGCAAGCACTAAGTGAAATGCGGAATTTTTTCCTTTTTTGGTTCCCCATAACTTTCCGTTTTATTTTTAATGCATAACGCTTCACTTTCCGTGATGCCAAATGTCGATCATTTTGACGACGGATTTTTAATTTTATCTTCCTTTTTTATTGGAAAATGTTCCAAATTCATTTCCACTGTCATTCATTCGATTGGTAACGGTAAAGTTAACATCCTAAATGCTTTTTACACTTATCATATGGCCACTTTGGAAACTATCAAAAATAAACACGTATGCAACAATTGCAGAGTGTGAAAATCATTCGCCTTGACTGGGATAATGATTTTTATACTCTGAAATTGTCGCATTGAAATGCACATTAGCGGATGACTCCGTTAAAAGTTACTGATGAGACATCTCCCGCAGTTTATTTGGAAATAAACATAAAGATGAAATCTCATTTGCTAAATTTATAGCCAGCTTCTTTGAGATTTTTATAGATTTGAAGATAAATTTTTACAAAATAAACTGAAAACATGAAGTAAAATAATATTCTAAACTCAACGAATTGTATGAAACGAATTGTATGAAACGAATGGTAGCCACGGGCTGCACTAATCGTGTTGATACGGCATTTTGACTCATTAGAACAATACATCCCACTCCTAAAAACAGTGGCATTTTGAGAATAAAATTTTCCCCTACACAATTTTGTATGACCAATAATGTCGTGCCACTGCTATAAATTATATAGAAGACACTATTTTAATTGCATTTTCATTTTGGTAGTCTCATTGAATATTCCATTTCGCTTTTCAAGCAGTGAGCTCTCCTTCTTTAAAGTGCTGTTTGCGGTCATCCGAAAGTTATACCTTTCGCTCAGAAAGGTTTTTGAGGAGAATTGAGCTCGCGCTTGTGAAGTTGTAAGCATGCGTGTGTATTGAGCGTCTTCGACAGTGCACACTTCTAAAATAAAGACGAGAATCTCCTAGCTGTTTTACGCGAGTGTAGTACTTATTTGGTGAATTTGAATGAAAGTTGTCGTTATTTTTAAAAATAATCAGTTATTTGTGATTCTGCGCACCACATTCTAAACATAGCGGTGCACGGAGTGAGTATTCGCATATCAATCACTTTGAAATCAGAATTAAACCGTTTCACGTTATGTGGTCTAAAGAGATCTATCCTTTCAATTACTATAATCCGGATAGTTGGATATCAATCATTACCATTGCAAGAGTATCGACTTCCATTCTTTCTATTAGTGATTTCCGAAGTCTTTACCTTCCTCCGATATTGTAAAAGTCCATGAAGGGAAGACCGACTGAGAAATAATACACGCGGACGCACCCACAAATGATTTGCAATATTTATTCCCAGGGAGGGCCTGCTGTTTATTTTTATACCGAGTGGCAATCCCATGAGAGGCTAATTTGGCAACAAGAAATAGATACCGATGTCCAATGTTCAATTCAAGCCTTGGCAAAATTCTAAGTCGTATCACAATTTTGGAATCGGTTTCAGCAGAAATGGAATGTTTGCAAGGAAATGAGACCGATATTCTGCCACCTCATCTATGAAAATGCATCTGTGTATATGTGTCTGCATATATATATATATATATATATATATATATATATATATATATATATATATATATATATATAATGGGCTGACACAATATAACACGGGCCTCTGAAAGGGCCGACAGCTCGAAAAATTTACCGTGTGAGTATGGTTTTAAATGTTGCTATTCTATTCTATTTGTGTTACATTGTGTCAGCCCATTATTGTGCCGCTTATGTGAGTTTTTCCGTACTATCGCTGTCCGGATGGACAGTGTTAGGAAGAGGTGTAAGGCAGGGTTGCACATTATCACCGTTGCTGTTCAACCTGTATGCAGAGAAAATGGTTAAAGAGGCATGGGAAGAACTGGTGGTAGGAATGACAGTGGGCGGGGAATTCGTAAAATCAGTTAGGTTTGCTGATGACCAAGCTTTAGTTTGTCAGTCAGCCAAGGGGCTGCAAGCATTGCTTAGTGAATTGGAA